>NC_140264.1:3074806-3217306 GCF_949987555.1 Borostomias antarcticus | reverse complement strand
ACCCAGTCTCTAGAATACATGTTTTGGACGCGTTGCAGACAGTTTGCTCATCTGGCCACCAGGGGGGGCAGTGCCCCCTTGCCCCAGCCAATCTGCGCGCCTGACGCTATGCTGGCCTAGATGTGACGTTTGCATGTCTTAACATGAATGAGTTGTATAGATGTGACGTTAGGACTATTCTTATATATACCTTCAGTGCAAACCCTGGCAATGGAAAACGTTCATGGGGGCAAGTGAAGAACAAACATAAAAACATAATCCAAACCGGTAAGTAGCCTAGGCATAGGCCTCCTTGAATTTCTCCAATAAACAGCCTACATGGTTGTAATGTTTAATACAAAAATTAGTTGACAGATATAAATGATCCCTTCTGCCGAAAATCGGTATCTTTCATATAAATAGTCATCAGAAAACTCTAATGGGTTTTGTCGGTCCTTAAATACATGGCGATATAACGCGGTGAAAAGTGATCCACCTTCGTGATACGGATGAACCAGTCTTGAACCTGAAGTTATCGCGCTAACCGTGATCCAGCTTCGTAGTACATGGCTCTGGTCTGCCACGGTAGCATGTGACCGGTTATGATCCGGAGGAGCGCGAGCTGACCGGAGAACCCTGGAGCTTCTCCTCGGCACATGATGCGTGAGCGCTTTGTGTTGCGACTAAAATACAGTCACACACTGCGGAGTGGAATGTGGAGTTGGGGGTCTGATATTAGAAGCTGTCATTATACTCAACAACACGTTCCTCTGGCCATGGCAGCCCTACACGGGTCTAGTCTGTAATCACATACACCATCTGGAATAACACAATAATGTCAATAATAAAAGCACTGTAGGCTATTATATTGTTCAGTTGTCTGATTTATTGGTTTGTTTTCAATCTATCTTCAATCTCTTGGTCTCTCAAAGGAAAGTCTTCTCATCAACAGGCTTGTGTGGGTGGAGCGTTTACTAGAACATCACACTAGATTTGATTAGACTTGTGTTTGCTGTTATTGACCGCCGTGGGTTACAGTGTGTGCAAGTATAACAAAAGGGGGAAATAAGACTAATAGGTTTTAACTGGTACATACAGTATATAGTTTATTCTATTTCATACTGCACACTTACTGTACATATAAGTGGCGAGAGGTCGGGGGCGGGGCCAGTTCCCGCGCCCCTGCGCCACGTCCGCGGCGTGGACGAGCCCCACGGGCCCCAGTACCCCGACCGCGGCGAACTGTAGACTAGCTCTGTCAACGACAGATAGAACCGTAGACTAGCTCTGTCAGCGACAGACAGAACCGTAGACTAGCTCTGTCAGCGACAGACAGAACTGTAGACTAGCTCTGTCAACGACAGATAGAACTGTAGACTAGCCCTGTCAATGACAGATAGAACTGTAGACTAGCTCTGTCAACGACAGATAGAACTGTAGACTAGCTCTGTCAACGACAGACAGAACCGTAGACTAGCTCTGTCAGCGACAGACAGAACTGTAGACTAGCTCTGTCAACGACAGATAGAACTGTAGACTAGCCCTGTCAATGACAGATAGAACTGTAGACTAGCCCTGTCAACGACAGATAGAACTGTAGACTAGCTCTGTCAACGACGGGAGAACTGTAGACTAGCCCTGTCAACGACAGATAGAACTGTAGACTAGCCCTGTCAATGACAGATAGAACTATAGACCAGCCCTGTCAATGACAGATAGAACTATAGACCAGCCCTGTCAATGACAGATAGAACTGTAGACCAGCCCTGTCAATGACAGATAGAACTGTAGACTAGCTCTGTCAACAACAGAATTGTAGACCAGCCCTGTCAATGACAGACCTGTAGACTAGCTCTGTCAACGACAGATAAAACTGTAGACTATCCCTGTCAACGACAGACAGAACTGTAGACTTTGCCAGAACAACTTTAATCCTTCGATACAATATCCAACGTACTCTAGTCCTTCTATACATAACTTAAAGGAGTAGTAAAGGGAAAAATCATGTTTAGCCTTGTTTTAAGGTTACTTATGATCATATACAATGGTTCAGATCAAAACGTTGACAAAACTAGCACTTTTGAGAAAGTTGGTAATTGCTCTACCACCGTTTTGGTCATACAATGGATGTGGGTGGGCACCGTGAAAAATCATTCAAAAACATGTTAAACTCTCGATTTCAAAGACAAGAAACTCACCAGTGTTCTGACATAATTTGCCATAAAGTAAGATTCTAGTTAATCTGGAAAGGCTTTTTTAAATATTTAGCATAGAACTATTTAGTCGCAGCACATACGTGTGTAAACTTGGGCAAAATAGGTATCCTAGCAACATAAACAATAACAATAGCTACCGTAAGTAGTTCCGCTTCCTGAATCCCCTCTGCGGATTGATCTACACATCTACAACGGTCGCGTCAATACAAGTCAATGGATTTCATAAAATGATCAATAAAACCCTACAGGATTCATACTTTGCGGCGAATTTGATGTCAGAACACCAACGGACACCAATTACCCCCTCGGTGAGCTTCTTGTCTTTGAAATCGAGAGTTTAATATGTTTTTGAATGATTTTTCAAGGTGCCCACCCACATCCATTGTATGACCTAAACGGTGGTAGAGCAATTATCAGACGGCAGGCTACTAATCGGCAGATCTCGCGTTTCCGTAAATGGCCGAGTAATCTTCGCACGTGGCGCAGATGAATCGTCACCTATAGCGGCCGTAGGTAGAACGTTTGCGCAACCTGCGTGTGTTAGTAGGGCTGCCTGCCGCTGTGTCGGGGGATAGTCCACTGGGAAAAAACAACCTCTGTCGGGGAAAGCAGATGATGGCATATTGGTGTATCTGTGTTTTCAGATACATCAATATTCAACTCCAGCCTCAACTCCAGTCTGGCTGCTTTCCACGTTCCAGTTTAATGCGGAAGGACGAATGAAAAACAGTTCCTCCAGATTTAAATCTTGACGCGGTGGGTTCTGGGGGTCGTCGTGCGCGCAACCAGTTGAGCCCGCGGCAGCGGAATTCATCCCGGGCTAGGGACGAGATGAGGTGAGAGATGTCTCACTTCAATCCTCCTCCTTCTCTTTTTTTGGACGGGAGAGGTGAAAACGGGAGTTAAAATATGGGATCGTGTTTGGCTGAGCTTCCCGTGAGAGAGCGACTCGGATCCCGGTTCCCACCGCACCGCTCCTGTACTCGAGGAGAAACGCTCCGCTTCTGTTGCCGCGTCGCGAGGTCCGCGCTGCGCTCCGCCAACGGTCAGTCAGGCTTCCAGGAATGTGTCCGTGTTGTTATCTTTATTGAAATGTGTTTAAATATTTAATTTCATGCCTTTTTCTCAGGAACAGCTTATGTTATTAGGAACATTTCAGATAGATTAGGTCACGATGTTTCGTTTCCTCACGTTGTTCCTGCAGTAGCCTAGCCACTGACTTCACATCTCATTATGAAGCTGCGGGCTGCTTGGCCTGCCTGTCCCAACACTCATGTCCCGCTGAATCAAACTGCTCTTGATAGGCTATTGGACTGGAACCAAATGTGACACTGGTGGGCTGGATAGAAAACAGCTAATTACCTCACAAACACTGGTGGGCTGGATAGAAAACAGCTAATTACCTCACAAACACTGGTGGGCTGGATAGAAAACAGCTAATTACCTCACAAACAGCAGCCCATAGGCTACTGTACAGATACAGTATTTACTATGAGGCTGTTGATGTACAAGTTTAGTTGGACATTGTCCATCTCAGAACTGATCATGAAAACCCACTTCGCCAGAAAGACTACACACTAGGACACTACACACTAGGGAGGGAGAGAGTGACAACTGTAAAATGCCTCTCTCTGTCCACAGGTCACCTGGACCCTGGCAGCCAGCAGGTGTGAAGAGAGAGATAGAGAGAGAGAGAGAGATTGAAGAGGATGATACAACAGCTGATTGGCTCCAGACCACCACGACTGACATACACTAGTGATGTCACTGAAGTCACGATTCCTTCTGTGACAGGAAGTGTAATGACATCATCAGCACCTGCATGGATCTATGGTGGACATAAGACGGCCTCTCCACGGGCTCCTCCTGGCTGTAGCCATAGCAACCACATGCCGCCTCTGGCCATCTTGTGTTGGAATGCTGGCGACCAATCACCAATCAGACCAGAAACTACCTGATAAATCAGCTAACTAACTAACTAACCACACTACAACCACTGACTGAGCAAACCTGGTTTCTGCCTTAATCAGACGTTCTAGAACTCCCATCGTTTCTTAATCAGACGTTCTAGAACTCCCATCGTTTCTTAATCAGACGTTCTAGAACTCACATCGTTTCCTAATCAGACGTTCTAGAACTCCCATCGTTTCCTAATCAGACGTTCTAGAACTCCCATCGTTTCCTAATCAGACGTTCTAGAACTCCCATTGTTTCTTAATCAGACGTTCTAGAACTATTAACACCTAATCAGTGTTGTCATAGCAACTGTTCCTAATCCACCACCTCAGGCTGTCAAAATGACTTGTGAAGTGTTCTACCTGTGTGTGTGTGTGTGTGTCTCTCCTGTTGTCATGCTGTTGCAGTACCAAACCACCCAAACAGTCTCTCTCTCTCTCTCTCTCTCTCTGTATCTCTCTCTATCTGTGTCTCTCTTTCTCTACTGTGCACTTGTAAACAACATAATCCACCTGTTCTGCCCCTCCCCTGGTAGCTCTAACCCCCTCACTAGGAACTGTAACCCTCTCACTACTCTAACCCTCTCACTAGGAACCCTAACCCTCTCACTACTCTAACCCTCTCTAGGAACCCTAACCCCCTCACTAGGAACCCTAACCCTCTCACTACTCTAACCCTCTCACTAGTAACATTAACCCTCTCACTACTCTAACCCTCTCACTACTCTAACCCTCTCACTACTTTAACCCTCTCACTAGGAACCCTAACCCTCTCACTACTCTAACCCTCTCTAGGAACCCTAACCCTCTCACTACTCTAACCCTCTCTAGGAACCCTAACCCTCTCACTAGGAACCCTAACCCTCTCACTACTCTAACCCTCTCACAAGTAACCTTAACCCTCTCACTACTCTAACCCTCTCACTACTCTAACCCTCTCACTAGGAACCCTAACCCTCTCACTACTCTAACCCTCTCACTACTCTAACCCTCTCACTAGTAACCCTAACCCTCTCACTACTCTAACCCTCCAGGGAAAGAAACAAGATGGACGGATCTCTCACTTTGTTCTCCTGTACCTCTCTCCGGCCCAATCCCAATGTCCCCCCTAAACCCTCAAGCCCTGAGCCCTCACAGACTTATTGACGTCACCTGGTGAAGTGATCGAGTGCGCGAGGCTGCAAGGGCTCGAATTGGTATAACAAGGAATGGGACAGCACTTGTGACATCACATTACGTTGACGTGAAAACATATTTCTTACTATTGTGGGCGTGGGGCTTTTTTTTAAATCAATTTGTAAATTGTACATGTTTTTCTTGTAGGCCTTCGTGTAAATTAATTTTGGCTGAGTCAAATCCCCTTTACATTATCAGAACTCTCTGTGTTACCCTCAAAACATTTGTTCAACTTGAAATCATTTCATTTTGTGGTCATATGCGATCGCATCTGCGATCAAATATCAACCCAACCCAGTATTTGTTAGTAGGATCGCATCGATCCTACATTACTGCCTGTGATTCTTGTTTGTGATGAATCCAAAAGTATTAACTTAAGAATGATAATATATTATGTATAGGCTACACATTCCTGCACCTCACAACTCTTTCCATATTCATGTTGGAAATCTCAATTCAAAGAACACTGCACCGAAATGGGTAATTAATGTCATACTGCTTTTAACTGGGCAATCATATGATTTAGAGCAACAGAAATCGATGTAAATTATAACCATAGCCTACATATTTTTTAATCAAATCACATTATACAAACCCATGGGGTTAATAACCCATAGGCCTACTTAAAAATAATGAAGCCAAAACAATTATAAGGCTACTTGTGCAGATAAGCAAGTCCAGCTGAAAACATGAAAACATATTTTGTTCTGTAACGTGAACGTTAGGGTTGGTTGATCTGTCCGTGCTTGTTTATTGGCTGTTCTTCCGGTAACCCCGTGTTTCACGTCACAATGCTATGAACTGTGGGTAATTCCCTTGGGCTAAGTCTGCAGAAATGCAGACTTACGGGAAGGGGCCATAAAGGGCTCAAAATGGCTGCCGGAGAGCCCTCGCGCACTTGCCGAGTTGACATTGGGACACCCCTAAGCCCTCGCGGACTTCGCGGGAGCGCGCCCTTAAGTCTGCGAGTCTGCAAGGGTGGACATTGGGACTGGGCCTCCCTCTCTCTCTCTCTCTCTCTCTCTCTCTCTCTCTCCCTCTCCCTCTCCCTCTCCCTCTCTCTCTCCCTCTCTCCCTCTCTCCCTCGCTCTCTCTCTCTCTCCCTCTCCCTCTCCCTCTCCCTCTCTCTCTCTCTCTCTCTCTCCCTCTCTCTCCCTCTCCCTCTCCCTCTCCCTCTCCCTCTCCCTCTCCCTCTCTCTCCCTCGCTCTCTCTCTCTCTCTCTCTCTCTCTCCCTCGCTCTCTCTCTCTCTCTCTCTCTCTCCAGTACACCTCCAGTATGAGAGTCAAGTATCTGGCCACCGGTCGACCGGACCAGAACCGGCGCTCCGTCCCCAACGAGCAGCTGGATCCGGCCAGCCGACCACACCCTGCCGCCCGGCCACAGTCCTCTGTCCACTAGACCACACCCCCCTCACTAGACCACACCCCCTCACTAGACCAGACCCCCTCTGTCCACTAGACCAAGCCCCCCTCACTAGACCACACCCCCTCACTAGACCACACCCCCTCACTAGACCACACCCCCCTCACTAGACCACACCCCCTCAGTAGACCACACCCCCTCAGTTCTGAGTCCACTAGACCAACCAGCGCCTAAACCCTGGCCCACCAACAGAATCTTCACACCAGTCCGCTAGAACCACAACCAAACAGATCCAACCAGAGCCAGACAACCCCACCCACAAGAACTACTGGTACCGGGACCAGCTAGACCAGATAGAACCAGCTAGAACCAGGTTCTCCACACAACTGGACCCACCCAGAACCAACCAACTTGCAACTACAGAACCGGGACCAAGACTCCGACCCAACCCTGACCCCAAACATCACCCCCATCTGCGAGTCCCACCCCCCTCTCTCTCTCTCTCTCTCTCTCTCTCTCTCTCTCTCTCTCTCTCTCTCTCTCTCTCTCTCCCTGTACGGTCCTGTATTGGTGCTGTGTCCTTCCTCACCACCCTTACCCAAGACTGATCTCTGATGTTCAGTATTAACTCAGTGTTTAGAAACAAGAATAGATGTAACGCGCACACACACACACACACACACACACAGTCAATCTGGAAAGTCTTCACACCCCTTTCATCTTCTTCAGATTTTATTACGACTTATTCTACAATGGATTGAGTAAATTTTTTGCCTCAAACATCACACAATAGCCGATAATGACGATAAAGTCAAAGCAGGTTTTTAGAAAATATACTGTTTTATTTTAGTGACAAAAATAGGTTATTCAGTGGGTTATATATCTGTACACACCCATAGCCTAATACTTGGTTGATGCACCTTTAGCAGCAATTACAGCTTCAAGGTGTCTTGGGAAAGAAGCTCCCAGCTTGGCACACTTGTTTCTGGAGATTTTTGCCCATTCCTCTTAGCATATTCTTTCAAGCTCCATCAGGTTGGACGAGGAGCATTGCTACACAGCCATTTCAGCTCTTTTTGCAGATGTTCAATTTGGGCTTTGGCTGGGCCACTCAAGGAAAATTCACAGACTTTTTCCGAAGCCACTACTTTGTTCTCTTGGCTGCGTGCTTCGGGTCGTTGTCATGTTGGAAGGTGAACCTTGGCCCCAGTCTGAGGTCCAGAGCGCTCGGGAGCAGGTTTGCTTCAAGGATCTCGGTGTACTTGGCCTCATTCATCTTTCTCTCTATCAGGACTAGTCGCCCCGTTCCCGCAGCTGAAAAACCTCCCCACATCATGATGCTGCCACCGCCATGTTTCGCTTTCTTCTTCGTTGTTTGGGTGAGTTGGTACATCCTCTTCCCCCAGGCTTGGGGCCGAGGGGCTATCCTTTCACCCCCCCGAGCCTGGGTGAGGGGGTCACCCGGGCTTTATATCCAGCACACCTCCAGAAGCCTTGTCACCACGCCAGGTGTGGTCCGCCCATCCTGCCTGACTGATGTTAAGGTCTCTGCATTGCTGCAGGAGATCCCGTGCTGCACAAGAAGGTGTCTTGACTTGAGACGCCGGGGAGGCTCTGCTGTTACAGTGAGCCTGTCATGGAGCAGGTGGTTAGGCTCCACGGCCCGGCAGGCAAGACGTGCTGTGGTTCCTGTGTGGCGGAGGCCAGCGGGCTGGATGCCTGTGAGGATGGGAAGGTTGTACACAGGAGTGGGACGCAGGCATCCTGTCACGATGCACAAGGCTTCGTTGATAGGCTGATCGATGAGGCGGATCGATGAGGCGGGTGTGAGCGCTGCGACTCCACACCGGTCGATGTCGATGGATTAATGGCCTCCTCCCAGCGCTCTCGTCTCCTTCATCTGAGTCTTGACAGCAGCTCCTGAGGGGGTCCGGAGGAAGTCACATAGAGACTCTCGTACTCCACATCCCGGCACGGTGTTGTAACATCTGCGTGGGATGGATTTTTTGGCCGCTTGAATGATGCTTCATGCTTCCCTGTAGGGAGAGTATTATGTTTGAATGATGCTCCATGCTTCACTGTAGGGATGGTATTAGCCCGGTGATGAGCGGTGCCTTGTTTCGTCCAGATGTGACGCTTGGTATTCAGGCCAAAAAGTTCAATTTTGGTTGCATCAGACCAGTGTCATGTGCCTTTTACCAAGAAGTGGCTTCCATCTGACCACTCTACCATAAAGGCCTGATTGGTGGAGTGCTGCCTGGATGGTTGATCTTCTGAAAGGTTCTTCCATCTCTACAAGGATACGCTGGAGTTCTGTCAGTGACCTTTGGGTTCCTGCTCACCTTCTTGGCCAAGGCCCCCGATTGCTCAGTTTGGCCAGGCAGCCAGGTCTAGGAAGAGTCTTGGGCCTGGTTCATAGTCAACGCAAGCTACGCTGACGCGGCTGTGAACGCGGCTCTACGCAAGTGGTTCACTCGCACGGGGGTTGCTGCCTTGCGTCAGCGCCCCTATCGGTTTGTGTGAAATAGCACTTGCGCTCGCGTAAAGTTACAAATATCTGCACGACACACGTTGCTATGCAAGGACGCGTCAACGTCACCTTGCGTAGCCTTGCGTAGCTCGCGCTAGCGTAGCTTGCCTTGACTATGAATGGGGCCGTGGTGGTTTCAAACTTTTCCATTTACGAATGATGGTGGCCAGTGAGCCCTTTGGGACCTGTAAAGCTGCAGAAATGTTTTTGTACCCTTCTCCAGATCTATGCCTTGACACAATCCTGTTTCTGAGGTCAGATAATTCCTTTGACCCCATGGCTTGGAGTTTGCACTGACATGCACTGTCAACTGTGCAACCTTATATAGGCAGGTGTTGGCAATCCCCAATCATGTCCAATCAAGTGAATTGACCACAGGTTAGTACCTGACAACCCTGGAGAGAACATCAGAGTACCTGACAACCCTGGAGAGAACATCAGAGTACCTGACAACCCTGGAGAGAACATCAGAGTACCTGACAACCCTGCGGAGAACATCAGAGTACCTGACAACCCTGGAGAGAACATCAGAGTACCTGACAACCCTGGAGAGAACATCAGAGTACCTGACAACCCTGGGAGAACATCAGAGTACCTGACAACCCTGCGGAGAACATCAGAGTACCTGACAACCCTGGGAGAACATCAGAGTACCTGAATTGACCACAGGTGGACTCTGATTAAGCCTTAGGAACATCTCAAGCGGTAGGAACATCTCAAGCGGTATCAGCGGAAACAAAATGCACCTCAGCTCACTTCTGGGTGTCAGATCAAAGGGTGTGCACACTTGTGTTCATATGATGGTTTACATTTTCATTTTTAATAAATTAGCACAAATGTTGAAAACCTGTTCTCACTTTGTCATTATGGGCTATTTTGTGTAGAATTTGTAGAATGAGTGTAACATAATAAAACACGGAGAAGGTGAAAGGGGTGTGTAGACTTTCTGGCTTGACTGTACACACACACACACACACACACACACACACACATCCATGCTGTACAGTTGTGTAAATAGTGAACATGTGTGTGTTGTAATAGCTTGATTCTTAGAGCCATTTCTGGTGATGTGATGGTGTGTGTCTGTAGTGTGGTCTATGGAACTGATGCTGTTATCACTTTGTTAAGTATATATATATATACACACACACACACATACACACACACGCGCTCTCTCTCTCTCTGCCAGAGAATCACAAAGCCATGTTTTACTACCAACCTTCTCTGAATGAGACTCTATACAGTAGATAGACACACACTCTCTCCCTCTCACACACACACACTCACACACATGTACACACTCTCACACACATATATATACACGCTCACAAACTCTCTCACACACACGCAAACTAGTTTCATGATAACTAATATTGTCTTGCTATGATTTTTATGTGACTTGAATCATGGAGCGTTCTCCCGCCCGATCCTGTGTGTGTTTGATGTGCACACGCCTTTGTGCACGTGTCCATGATGACTGTGACAGCGAGCTGCCAGGGAATCTCTTATTGGACCCCAAGGTTCCAGAATCCAGAATCCTTCAGCGGCATTCCGGAATGTGGGAATGCCGGTGTGCAGGGCTGGACTGGGACAAAAAATCGGCCCTGGCATTTTTGGCCCAGACCGGCCTACCACAATCGGTCGGACACCACCCACCAGTACGAAATCCTTGCGGCCCCTTTAAATATGCAATACCACCTCACTATTTCCCTTTAAATATGCAATACCACCGTACTATTTCCCCAAACCACTACAAAGATGAGTAAGTTCCGTGGACAAGTGTACCAGTGCAAATGGACGAGTGTACTCACTCACTCTTGACTCCCTGGTGATCAGACGTGGCCGTGGAGTACACAATCTCCATACTCAAGTAACAGTTACAGTAGAAGTACAAGAAATTGTCAAAGAAAAAGCTCTGATAGAAGTTTCAAATTATTTATTAAATTATTATTATTATTATTCAAATGTAAGTATAGAAATATATGTACAAAGTATACAAGTAACTCAAAATGTTGCCTGTGAACTCCACTGGGCTGAAAAGATCTCCTCCTCAAACAAGGCAACCTTTAAAAGAGTGAGAGGGAGAGACAAAGAGAGAAAGGTGAGAATGATAATTGATGGAGTTAAATGATCACAGTACTGGTCCAGTATCTTCAATTGAGAACAATGTAGAGAGATAGTTGCATGTATTTGATACTTACTTAGTAATAAAGGCTGCATGGCCCTCTGGATACCCTCAACAATAATGGCATCTCCTGAGAGAGAGAGAGAGAGAGAGAGAGAGAGAGAAAGAGAGAGATAGAGAGAGAGAGGGGGGGAGAGAGAGAGAGGGAGAGATGAGACATGATCAATGATAAGTCATACATGATTAAATGACAGATTCAGATGATCAGAGTTGCATGAATTGTAGGCCTATACTTACTTACTGGAAAAAGGCTGCATGGACCTCTGAATACCCTCATCAACAATGGCATCCTGAGTGAGAAAGAGGGAGGAAGAGAGATGAGACACGATAAGTGAGATAAACTATAGATTCAGATAGTAACAATATCTTCTAGAAAATGTAAGCAGTTGCATAGATTGTTAACTCACTACTTACATAAAAAGGATGCCTGTGAAGTCCACTCCAGTTAAAAGCAAAGTGCTTCTTTTCAAACAAATTAGGGCAACCTTTGATAGAGAGAGAGGGAGAAAAGGGGAGACAGAGAGAAAGGTGAGACTGAGACATTATAATTGATGATCAGTTATGTTGATAGTTGATCACAGTACTGGTAATTACATGATCATAATACCTTTATCTTTACTGGAAAATGCTGCATGACCCTCTGGATACCCTCAACAATAATATCCTGACAGAGAGAGAGAGGGGGGGGGAGTGAGAGAGAGATGAGACATGATCAATGATCATTTTTAAATTATAAATGATTAAATGACAGATTCTGGAAAATATAAAAACATAGAAGGCATGTATTGTATACTTACTTAGTGGAAAAGGCTGCATGGCCCTCTGAATACCCTCATCAACAATGGACAATGAACCACACAAGTTAGGGCCGGGCATCCTTTGAGAGACAGGGGAGGGGGGATATTAATAATGAGTCACATGATCACACTATCTTCAGTCTAAAAATGTTACGGCTCGCATGCCCTCGCCTCCACAACCGTCTCCCTCTCTCCCCTCTGGGCCCGCTGCGCGCTCGGGGCGCCCTACGCGCTCTACCGCACGTCGCATCGGCCCGGGCATACAACGCTCTGACTCTCCGGAGTTTCCCCCCACTGCCGGGCGTTCCCCGTCTCCGGCCAGCTCCGCGGACTCGGCAGTCTCCTCCCACTCCGGTGACGTCGAGTCGGATCCCGACATGCCCAGCACATCAGCCCGTGCGCAAAGACAAGAACGGCGCGCTCGTCTCCGACGATGACGCGGGCGCGGCTCTACTCACCGGTTTCCAATTATCATCACCACACCTGTCCCTCGTTCTGCAATCACCTTCAACCTCTACAAGAACCTGGTCTACACTCCACTCATCGCCAGATCTTACCATAATACTCTTGTGGTAAAGTATAGCCTAGCCTACAATCTCCTTACCCGTATTTTGTAGTGTTTTTTCCCGTTCCCCGTTTGTGATTACTCTCACTCACCCTGCCTCCCCTCCTCATCTCTCCAGTTCCTGCCTGACCCACGTCTGTACGATTACCTTGCTCCTGCCTGACCATCGCCTGTACGACCCCGCTCCTGCCTGACCATCGCCTGTACGACAACCCCGCTCCTGCCTGACCATCGCCTGTACGACCCCGCTCCTGCCTGACCATCGCCTGTACGACAACCCCGCTCCTGCCTGAACATCGCCTGTACGACAACCCCGCTCCTGCCTGACCATCGCCTGTACGACAACCCCGCTCCTGCCTGACCATCGCCTGTACGACAACCCCGCTCCTGCCTGACCATCGCCTGTACGACTACCACGCTCCTGCCTGACCATCGGCTGTACGACTACCACATCCCCCTTTGTGATCTTATTAAATCGCCCCTCCGGGCTTTACCGTTCCTTGCCTCCTCCTTTCCTGTTGCGCCTGGGTCCCAAAACCGAACTCTAACAGTAAGATCTGGCCAGTTTTGACCCAGCCAACATGGAGGAGAGACCTACACCTCCTGGACCACTCCAAGCCCTCCAACAGACCCAAGCTGAGCAACTGCAGCAGGTATCCAACCTGGTCACCGCGCTCAGTGCCCGCCTGGCTCCGTTCCTGAACCCCACCGCTCCACCAAACCGGGAGCCCCATCTCGCCTCCCCGGCCCCCTACGACGGGACATTCACCCTCTGCCGGGAGTTCCTCATGCAGTGTGAGTACGTGTTTGAGCTCCAGCCAAGCATGTACTCCACTGCGTCAGCTCGCGTAGCCTACATCGCTAACCTAACCACGGGACGGGCTCGCCGCTGGGTCATTGTGGGTCGCGAAGGCGCAGCTTCCTACATGCAGGACTACACAGCCTTCGTGGCAGAATTCAGGACTGTGTTCGACCACGACGTCCACGGACAGGACGCGGACGCTGCTCTCTCCGCCCTCACCCAGGGTTCCAGCTCAGTAGCGGACTACGCCACGGAGTTCCGCATCCTCGCTGCCCGTTGCTCCTGGAACGAGTCTGCCCTGTACAGCGCCTTCCGACGGGGCCTGGGGGACGCCATGAAGGACAGCCTGGCTGGAGGAGACAGACCAGCGACCCTGAGCCAACTCGTCTCCCTCTCCATAGCCATAGACGAGCGCCACCGGGAACGCAGGCGCGAGCGGGCGCACCAACATCACAGCGCACCCAGACCGTCTCCGCCTCCCTCTGCCGGACTCTCTCGGCCTGCCCCGGCCTCCCTCGCCCCCCCAAACACCGCTGGAGAGGAACCCATGCAACTGGGTTGGACCCGACTGACCCCTGCAGAGCGTGAGCACCGGGAACAGAACGGACTGTGCATTTACTGCGCTAGCCCAGCGCACGCCGTCGACTCCTGTTCCTCTGCACCTCCCAGGGTGGCAAAAAGAGTAGGCTCACTCGCCAGGGGGTACCGAGTAAGCCGGCTCATCCATCCCCAATCCCGGACCCGTGCCGCCAGGTTCACTGTCACCCTCGCCTGGCAGGGGCACACGCTCTCCGTCCCTGCTCTCATCGACTCCGGTGCTGACGAGAGCTTCGTGGACGTCCAGTTCGCCCACAAAGCGGCGCTCCCTATCTCCCCTCTGGAGAGGCCCCTCTCGGCCTTCGCTCTGGATGGCCATCCCATGGGTCCCATTACTCACCGGACCCTGCCCCTCACCCTCACAGCCTCGGGAAACCACGTGGAGAACATCCGCCCCTTCGTCATCCACTCTCCCGACGCTCCGTTCATCCTAGGTAGGCCCTGGCTGGAACTCCATACCCCTCATGTCTGCTGGAGCTCGGGGCACATCCTCAGCTGGAGCACCGCCTGCCACGCCCGCTGCCTCCGAGCTGCTCAGACCTCCACTCGGGTTGACCGACCCCGTCCCGCTCCTCCGGACCTCTCCACGGTCCCTTCGATGTACCACGACCTCGGGGAGGCCTTCAGTAAGGAGCGCGCCCGCACACTCCCCCCTCATCGACCCTACGACTGCGCCATCGAGCTCCACCCTGGCGCCCCTCTCCCAGCCAGTCGTCTCTACAACCTCTCCCTCCCGGAGAAAGCAGCCATGGATACCTACATCTCCGAGTGCTTGGCCGAGGGTCTCATCCGACCATCTCGATCCCAGGTGGCAGCGGGGTTCTTCTTCGTCAAGAAGAAGGGAGGAGATCTGAGGCCGTGCATCGACTACAGGCTGCTCAATAACATCACGGTTAAGAATAAATATCCACTCCCCCTCATGAGCTCCAACTTCGAACCCCTCATCGGTGCCACCATCTTCACCAAGTTGGATCTCAGGAACGCTTATCACCTGGTGCGTATCCGTGAGGGGGACGAATGGAAGACCGCCTTCAAGACCTCCCGTGGCCACTACGAGTACCTCGTCATGCCCTTCGGCCTCACCAACGCCCCCGCCGTCTTCCAGGCGCTGATGAACGACGTGCTCAGGGACATGCTGGACGTCTTTGTGGTCCTTTACCTGGACGACATCCTGGTATTCTCCAGGAGCGCTGAGGAGCACGTCCAGCATGTCCGCATGGTCATCCAGCGTCTCCGGGAGAACCGCCTATATATCAAGGCGGAGAAGTGCACTTTTCACTCCTCGTCAGTGGAGTTCCTGGGGCTCATTGTGGAGGGAGGCCTGACGCGACCCGACCCCCGCAAGATCAAGACCGTGGTCGAATGGCCTCAACCCACGACCCGGAGGCAACTTCAGAGCTTCCTTGGCTTCGCCAACTTTTACCGCCGTTTCATACGGGACTACAGCCGGGTAGCAGCTCCCCTCACCCACCTCACCTCATCCCTGCGTCCGTTCGTCTGGACACCGGCTGCCAGCGCTGCCTTCTCCGCGCTCAAGAAGTGCTTCACCACCGCCCCGGTCCTTCTCCATCCTGACCCCTCCAGGCAGTTCGTGGTCGAGGTGGACGCATCGGACACAGGCATCGGTGCTGTTCTGTCCCAGCGGTCAGGGGAGGACCAGAAGTTGCACCCCTGTGCCTTCCTCTCCCGCCGGTTCTCCCCAGCGGAGGTGAATTACGACATCGGGAACAGAGAGTTGTTGGCGGTGGTGGGGGCCTTGGAGGAGTGGCGCCACTGGCTTGAGGGCGCCGAACACACCACCCTCGTCTGGTCAGACCACAAGAACCTGACCTTCATCCGGGCGGCCAAGCGCCTCAACTCCCGCCAGGCGCGGTGGTCCCAGTTCCTCGGGAGGTTTGATTTCACCCTCACCTTCCGGCCCGGCTCCCGCAACGCCAAGGCCGACGCGCTGTCCCGCCTCCACGCGCCCGAGGCGCCCCCCGCGGAGCCTGAGTCCATCCTGCCGGTCTCGCGTGTCATAGGGGTGGTCACAATGAACATCGAGTCAGTGGTAAGGCAGGCCCAACGCGCCCAACCCAGTCCGGCCAACGTTCCTCCTCGCAGGCTCTTCGTGCCTGACTCGGTCCGGTCCCGGGTGCTCCAGTGGGGCCATGCCAGCCGGTTTGCGTGCCATCCCGGGGTTCACCGCACCTTCTCCTTCCTGAGCCGACGGTTCTGGTGGCCCTCCATGAGGTCCGACGTCCGGGAGTTTGTGGTCGCCTGTCCCGTCTGCTCCCGCAGCAAGGCGTCCCACCAGCCCCCGGCTGGCCTCCTGCGTCCTCTCCCGGTCCCCAGCCGTCCCTGGTCCCACATCGCCCTGGACTTCATCACCGGTCTTCCCCCCTCCAGGGGCAACACGGTCATCCTCACCGTGGTGGACCGGTTCTCCAAGGCGGTCCATCTGGTGGCGCTCCCCAAGCTCCCGTCCTCTGCGGAGACAGCTGAACTCCTCGTCCAACATGTCTACCGGCTCCACGGTCTCCCCGGAGACATTGTCTCGGACCGTGGGCCTCAATTCACCTCCCAGGTCTGGAGGGCCTTCTGCAAGGAGATCGGCGCCACCATCAGCCTCTCCTCTGGCTACCACCCGCAGACCAACGGCCAGGCCGAACGGGCCAACCAGAGCCTGGAGTCCGCTCTCCGCTGTGTGTCGGCTCTCCACCCCACCTCCTGGAGCAAGGACCTACCCTGGGTCGAATACTCCCTCAATGCCCTGACCAGCGCTGCCACTGGCAGGTCTCCGTTCGAGTCATCCCTCGGGTACCAGCCCCCGCTGTTCTCTCTCCAGGAGTCGGAGGCCTCCGTCCCCTCCGTCCAGGCCCACCTCAGCCGCTGTCGCCGTGTCTGGTGGGAGGTCCGCAGGGCCCTGCTCCGCTCCAGCGAGCGCTCCTGCCGCGAGGCCAACCGCCGCCGCACTCCTGCTCCGGCGTATCGGCCCGGTCAACGTGTCTACCTCTCCACTGCTGATCTTCCACTCCAGGTCCCCTCCAGGAAGCTGGCTCCGCGCTTCGTTGGGCCCTTCGAGATCGACCGTGTCCTGAACCCGGCTGCGGTACGTCTTAAGCTCCCTGCTTCCATGCGGGTACACCCTGTATTCCATGTGTCCAAGATCAAACCTGTCTCCTCGAGTCCTCTCATGCCTTCTGCCCCAGCTCCTCCGCCTCCCCAGATGGTCGACGGGCATCCCCAGTGGACGGTTCGGCGGCTGCTGAAGGTGCGCCGCCGGGGTCGGGGGTTCCAATACCTGGCGGATTGGGAGGGGTACGGCCCCGAGGAGTGCAGCTGGATCTCCAGGCAGCTCATTATGGACCCGTCTCTCCTCCGGGACTTCTACCGGGCCCATCCTGACGCCCCCGGTCGGTCGCCAGGTGGCTCCCCTCGGGGGGGGGGTCCTGTTACGGCTCGCATGCCCTCGCCTCCACAACCGCCTCCCTCTCTCCCCTCTGGGCCCGCTGCGCGCTCGGGGCGCCCTACGCGCTCTACCGCACGTCGCATCGGCCCGGGCATACAACGTTCTGACTCTCCGGAGTTTCCCCCCACTGCCGGGCGTTCCCCGTCTCCGGCCAGCTCCGCGGACTCGGCAGTCTCCTCCCACTCCGGTGACGTCGAGTCGGATCCCGACATGCCCAGCACATCAGCCCGTGCGCAAAGACAAGAACGGCGCGCTCGTCTCCGACGATGACGCGGGCGCGGCTCTACTCACCGGTTTCCAATTATCATCACCACACCTGTCCCTCGTTCTGCAATCACCTTCAACCTCTACAAGAACCTGGTCTACACTCCACTCATCGCCAGATCTTACCATAATACTCTTGTGGTAAAGTATAGCCTAGCCTACAATCTCCTTACCCGTATTTTGTAGTGTTTTTTCCCGTTCCCCGTTTGTGATTACTCTCACTCACCCTGCCTCCCCTCCTCATCTCTCCAGTTCCTGCCTGACCCACGTCTGTACGATTACCCTGCTCCTGCCTGACCATCGCCTGTACGACCCCGCTCCTGCCTGACCATCGCCTGTACGACAACCCCGCTCCTGCCTGACCATCGCCTGTACGACCCCGCTCCTGCCTGACCATCGCCTGTACGACAACCCCGCTCCTGCCTGAACATCGCCTGTACGACAACCCCGCTCCTGCCTGACCATCGCCTGTACGACAACCCCGCTCCTGCCTGACCATCGCCTGTACGACAACCCCGCTCCTGCCTGACCATCGCCTGTACGACTACCACGCTCCTGCCTGACCATCGGCTGTACGACTACCACATCCCCCTTTGTGATCTTATTAAATCGCCCCTCCGGGCTTTACCGTTCCTTGCCTCCTCCTTTCCTGTTGCGCCTGGGTCCCAAAACCGAACTCTAACAAAAAAGCTGCTACATTATTATGAATAATTTTATAATAATAACAACAATTTCATATCAACTTACTATAAGTTTCCTCAGTAGCTCACTCTTCTCTGACACTTTGTCAATGACAGTGTCTGTGTCCAAAGCAACAAGGACGTCTTTTTCAGTGGCCATCAACATGAAGGCTTCCAATTTGCTGGCAGACAGGCTGCTCCTCAGTCTGCTTTTGATATATTTCAGTGTTGAGAATGAAAAATATTTTTTTAACCTAGCCCCTTAGTAACAGTCCTGAAAGGAGCTAGGCTTACCAGTCAACTGGCTGGTAAATTATCCATTACCAATAGATTTTTAGCAGCCAGCCATTGGCTAGTAAATGGCTAGGGTTAATTTTGGACCATGGCCACACACAGCTAACGTTAGCCTGCTCCTCTTTTTCTTCGAAGATATAACGTTAAGTAGCCCAGCAGCAGCAACACTGCTAGGCTAGGCCAGAATAGATAACGTCGTAATAGCGCTAGTGCTAATTGCCAAGCTAACGTGCTAATGTTAGCACTACTAGTACTGACGTTATCTGGCTGGCCTAGACAAACAGTGTTAACGCTAGCTAGCTCAAACGTAGCTAGCTACGACCCGGTTTGCTTGGCAGGGAGGTGGGTAGCTAGATAATGCTAGCTAGCTGTACCTAGCTAATGCTAGCTGGCGCTAGCCAGCAGATAGCCGTCACCCATATTCATATTTAGCTATAGCTTTTTTAGCTTTCAGCTATATTTCCTTACCGTTTCAACTACACACTCCTCCTGCTCACTCTGTCCTTCCTCGGCCCTGTCATGTCTCTGTCCCTCCTCGGCCCTGTCATGTCTCTGTCCCTCCTCGGCCCTGTCATGTCTCTGTCCCTCCTCGGCCCTGTCATGTCTCTGTCCCTCCTCGGCCCTGTCATGTCTCTGTCCCTCCTCGGCCCTGTCATGTCTCTGTCCCTCCTCGGCCCTGTCATGTCTCTGTCCCTCCTCGGCCCTGTCATGTCTCTGTCCCTCCTCGGCCCTGTCATGTCTCTGTCCCTCCTCGGCTTCCCTGTCCTGCTCTCGGCCACCATGGCCACCAGCCACCTCTCCTTCAAGTTCGTGTTCAACATGGTGTTGCTGCACAACGTCGGCTGAGGCTGTAGACGTTGAAGCCCCTGGCGCAAACATATCAGTAATTTTTGCACATGTTGCAGCATCGCCTCAAGACTTTTAATCTTTTTAGCTCGTAATTTCTCTGCGCCCCCCTTGCGCTTTGGTTTACTATACTTGTCCTTATCCATCGTTCTCCATCCACTGACTTTTGGCTCTCTAACGGCCCACGCAAATGACACCTGAAACTAACAGAGGGAGGGGTGGGGCCTACATATGATTGGGCCAGCCCAGTGTCAGTATAGAAAATGGACCAATGGGCCGCTGTCCCTGCTCTATGGGCCGTTCGTTAGCCCCCAAAGATTTTTTTTTTGTTTTTTTTTTTTTTTTAGATCGGCCCACAAGTAGGTCCGGCCCACCGGGCATTTGCCCGGTACGCCACATGGCCAGTCCAGCCGTGGAGACCATTGAAAGTCCTGAAATGAAAATAAGCCATCCAATGAAATGGCTGGTGAAGAATTCCACTGAGTACGGGAAATATTTCAGTGAGGCCAGCACAAAGCTAAAACAAATGCAGTCAAATCCAGCTACTTTGACACCATTCATGAAACGCATGATCATTTATCGCCTTGGCGGGGGAAATATAACCACTATCCTCTCCATTCTGACTGACCAGAAAGAAAGAGATGCTGTGACAATTCTAGAGACCATCATATCTCTCTACCCAAACAACCCCCTTAGAGCTAGGCTGGATCAAATGGATCTGGTCAATTACATGGCAGTCCATATTGCATTGAGTTGCCTCTCAACTCGGTCTCCAAAGGTGGCTGACCTGGGAGACCTTCAGACACTCAGTCAGCAGTTTCCTACTGACAAACGTAAATGTCTGTCCAGTGCCCTGTTCCTGCTCACCTTACTGTTCTGGCCAGAGGATCATGAGAGCGACCATGACAAAGAGAAGAAATATGAAATTGTTCAGTCAGCCGTTGAGTACCTTAAAAGAAGCTACTGTACCAAAATAAAGGATGTTCCTGCGAGAAGGAGAAGAATTTACACTCATTTTTTCCTGAGCAATGGAAGTGGATGGAGCAAGATTGTCCACAAGAGCAAAGTTGAAGCAATCACTAAGATCCTCTCTGTGTCTGAGAAGAGACTGAAGTGGTTCCGTGGAGAGGTGTGGAAAATGCCAGAAATATCACAACTACTGAGGACTGTTTCTGGCTGGACAGAAGATGGTATGGTCTATCTTAATGGTCCAAAACAGAAGAAGTTCTGTATTCATCCTCTGAATTTAGCCTCTGTGCCCTATGGCAATGAGAATGTTACATTCTACTTGGGCTTCACATTTAGAGGACCTGTTGCATACAACATAACAGTGGAAAAGTAGAACATGAACCAGAAGCAGTCATGCACAATTGTGTCCTCCAATGCAGCCCTTCTTGAAAATGTGGGCCATACTAAATTAATATCCATTTTATTCACTTGACAGTTTCAAATGAACATGTGTATTTATCCCAATTTGTGCTGATCATTTTGAATTTCATGCTGATGTGTATTACACATGTTGTCTTACTCCTTTCCTAACAGAGATACTCTGAAGGTGTTCAGAGCTCATTGATATGCCAACATGACCCTTGAGCTCTTTGTTATCAATAAAAGTGCCTACATTACCACAGTGACACTGCTGATGTTGCATGAAGCTTATCTGTAAGGAGCAACTGAATTCAGGCTTTTTTTTTTTTCTTGGACATAAATAATTAAATATTATAAGTGTAGACAGTTGTCCAAATGATTTAGAGGTTGCAAACAAATAGAGCTTGCGAACAAAAATCACACATCTCACAAAACATTGTCAAGACATTAATTGTAGAATGGGATGAAAGAGATATGTACAGTTAGATGAATATGATGTGTGCTACTTGTGTTATATGTACACATTCCTTTTTACCCTGGAAAGATACAGTAACTTGACTGTAAGCAAAGATACCATGTGCATCTTCTTTACTTTTTTTATATCAATGTGTTTGTATTTTTCATAATGTCTTTTGTATATAATGCACAGTATTTGAGCATGTACTAAGCATTCCAATTGATTTATCCCAATGTCTTCAGTGCTGTAGGCACATAAACATGTTTGGGAAAACAATGAAGCAAAATAAACATGTTGTGATTCTTTAATCATGCACTGTGCATTTTCTTTATGTATTTTAACTGGCCAAAGTGCAATGCCAACTTGATTATTTAGTAAAGAGGTGGCTCGAGCTGATTAGAACAAATATGATTTGTTCATGTAATGAACCTCTGTAATTAAAGATATGTCCCATCTCCAAATAACATTGTTCCCTACCCGACTACAGCCAAGGGGAGAAGGTGGGGGGGGGGACTTCAAGACAGCAGGCGTCATGTCGAGATTGATGATGAGTCAGTGTGTCAGTCAGTGAATGAGTCAGTCCCGCCGTAGTACCAAAATCCACCACAAAAGGGGCACATTTTCAATGCATTTTTCCCTTGAGAAGTACATTTTTTATTTTTACATGAAACACTATGCTTGGTGTCTCAGTATAGTCTTAGATAAGTTTACTCAGGAAACCATGTACTTTCTACATCAGCAGAGAGCAGAGCTTGAGGTGTTTAGTAGCCTTCGATACGTCTGTATTTCAACATTCATTATATTGGACTGAAGATCATACATGTACATGGACTTGTTTGCCCAATAGATGGAGACATTGAGTAGGGGAGTGGAGGTTCCAGCTGCGTTTCCCAAAAGCTTCTTTCATTAAGAGGCTCTTGGGCCATTCATTTAGAGCGTTCTGATTGGTCAACTGGTCTGGGCAAGCTCTCTGATTGGTCAACTGAATTGGCTAAAGAGCCTCTTAACAAAAGAAGCTTTTGGGAAACCTGGCCTAATCCAGTGAGAGGCAAGGGGCTTGTTACCACAAGGGAACATGCATGATGGGTGGGGGACAACATGTGTACGTGTTTCATAATGGCAGAGACTGCTAAATGGAGGAAACCAGTATTATGAAAAAAGATGAAAAAAAAATAAATGAGTTCAAAGTTTATCTTTTTTTTAGATTGGTCTCTGATGCTGAATGATACCCAGAAAAAAAAATATTTTCCTCTGCTAGCCATATCTACTATAATGTATTTCTAGTAGAAATAAGGCTTTTGGGCCGCATGCTGTCACGTGACTTGCAATACCGAGCTTGGCCTCTAAGCTAATGGTGGCGCCATTGTGCCAAGCTGATCCTGGGGGCTTGATTGTATGTAGCTCAGCAGGAAAGAGTTACACCCTTTTCTTTGACACAATCTACAGGAACTCTACAGAGCTCAACGAGAACTGTAAGTAGGCCTACTCATTCTTATCTTGCTATAAAAACACTTCTGAGGTTTTATTCCAAAGTTTGAAATATCAATGATATTTCATTTAGGCTATATTTCAAGGATAGATTTGTGCTCCTTGAAATATCAATAATAAGTGTGCTCTTGAGACTGGACTGAACATGAAACTTTATGGATTGTTGCCTAGAAGTTACAGTGAAGGGGAGTTACTGCATCCCCAAAAGTGTATAGTACATCTATGAGGATATCATTAAAGGAAACCATCATTTTAATGTAAATAATAATGTGTTCATAACAGTCAGGGTATTGTCATGTGTCCGTGTAACATTAAGTAGAAAGGAGTCTCCACACACTCAGGATCAAATGGGAATTCAAATTTATTTGTCATACTGTTTCTGATTTTTACAAATAAATTGGTGCAATGTCTTTAAGAAACATAACAAACAGAAAACTTTAGACAATGTACAGAAAAGTACAGCGATACGGCTACGGTCAAAGTGAAAGTAAAGGCGGAGTCATTTCCTGCTGAATATTACACAACCTGTATTACACAACCAAGACTGTTTCAGCTATTAACTCTTACTTCACCACCATTTATGACATTAAAACATGTTTACCAACAACAATTCAAAGTCAGAAAGCACAACTTCAATATCAACACAGAACATGCTTGAAGTGTCAGACTAGAAAAGGTTAATAATTTCACACATTACATTGTAAACAATGTCGGGTCATGACCGAAAGAACGAGATCACGGATACAAGCGGCCGAAATGAGTTTTCTCCGGAGGGTGGCTGGGGTCTCCCTGAGAGATCGGGTGAGAAGTTCAGTCATCCGGGAGAGACTCGGAGTAGAGCCGCTGCTCCTTTGCGTCGAAAGGAGCCAGTTGAGGTGGTTCGGGCATCTAGTGAGGATGCCTCCTGGGCGCCTCCCTAGGGAGGTGTTCCAGGCGTGTCCGGCTGGGGGAGGCCACGGGGGAGACCCAGGACTAGGTGGGAGGAGGCCGCGGGGTAGACCCAGGACTAGGTGGGAGGAAGCCGCGGGGTAGACCCAGGACTAGGTGGGAGGAGGCCGCGGGGTATACCCAGGACTAGGTGGGAGGAGGCCGCGGGGCAGACCCAGGACTAGGTGGGTAGACCCAGGACTAGGTGGCGGAATTACATCTCCGCACTGGCCTGGGAGCGGCTAAAGATTCCCCAGGCAGAGCTGGTTGATGCTGCTAGGGAAAGGGATGTCTGGGGCCCCCTGCTGGAACTGCTGCCTCCGCAACCCGACCCCGGATAAGCGGATGAAGATGATGATGATGTTTCTGGAACGTTCTTAGTTCAGTACACCCCTGTGTGTGTTCTTGGTTGAACAGAACTCAGATCAGATCAGAGGCTAGAATGGTGTAGCAGGAAGTCTGCTGAGCGTTTCATTACCAGAAGTCAGTTTTAGTATTTAGAATAATGATTCATATGGAGGTAGATCCTATGAGACTACGTGTGGAAGAATACAACCATTTCATCCCACTGGATACAATTATTTACATTTGAACATGTTCTAAATGAATGGTACATGTGTTGGTCAGTAAATGTTTGTGTATAATGCTTTGTATACGTCATGAATATGCAGAGAAAGGAAGCTGGTGTGACATTGTGGATTGTTACATTTGCATTAGAAAGTTCTATTGGAATTAGAATGTGTTGTTGAGTGACAGTAAACAGGAAGTATGTCTCTCTCTCTCTCTCTCTCTCGCTCCTTGTGTGTTGTAAAAGACACATGCACACACCCACATAGATAACCACAAATATGTAGGTCTGAAGTCCCTTCTTAGACAGGTGAGTCTATTTTTATGTAAATTATTTCCTTGTTCTCAGAAAGATTCAGACATTTGAAGAGACAACCTTGAATCTGCAGCAGTCAGGTGAGAATCCTGCATTTATATACACTAAATATTCACATGACAATATCATTTACATCATAGACATTCCTTCCTATACACTCTAAGATGTCAGAGACTAATGTGTTCACATCTGCTAAATGGCTGCATGTAAATGTCTCTGCTTGTTATGATCACACCCTGATTATTATCTCCAAAAGAGAGAAGAGTGTGACTGTGTGTGTGTGTATTTGTGCTCTGTGTTTACTCTTTAGTGCTACTCTACAGCCAGCATAGCTTTAGAACAGAGTCTCTCTGCCTCTCTATCCTGGACTCACTCAGTGGAACTAGAAGTCACATGTTATGTTGACTAGATTTATGGACATCAGGGCTTCAGGGCTTTTTAAAACACCTGTGAATGTCTCTTACAGAATCCAGTCTGTTCAGAATCCAGTTAACTCTTGTCAGGTGAAGGAATTAGGCATGAGTGACAAACAAGTCAACTAAATTAAATGCATGGTGTAAGGACTGAGGAGATCAGACCATGGGGAGAAATACTTCCAAATATCGGAGTGAGGAGATGGACTCTCAACGGAGGACTGAACAGAGAAGAGAAAACATCATCATTTCCACAGCCCGCAGAAGAAGTCTGGAAGAGATAGAAAAGAGGGAGGTAGAGAAAAGAAAAGAGGGAGAGACAAAGAAGAAGAAACAAGATGGGAAGGCAAAAGAGAAGAGAAAAGCAGGGGGGGAGACAGAGGAGGACAACAGTGGAGCAGCATCTAATGACCAGAGGAACTCAAGGTGAGTTCAGTTGTTATCAGTCAGATTATATCTTGTTGATGTTGCCCCTGTGTTGCAGTACCAGAGTGTGAATATAGGGGGCAGTGTCAACATTGCTCCTGGGTTGTAGTACCAGGATGTGGATATAGGGGGCAGTGTCAACATTGCTCCTGGGTTGTAGTTCCAGGGTGTGGATAATCTTACCAGTCTCAGTATGCTCTCCTGTGAAATGTATCATAATCCGAATATTTTTAGGTGTTTAATGAAGTTTGATGCGTTGTGCATATTGAATTGTCATACGGATTTCTTATTAGCATGCTGTTCACAACAAGCATTCTTTGTAAATAGACGGGACGGGACGGCAGAACTGTTTTGTTTTTTTCTCACGTCAAAATGTTGCCCCCCCCCACTCTCAGAGGGTAAAATCGCCTATGCAACTATATACCACGTCTTTCCGTCTTTACAGCCAGCCACCCTTGCTTGGGGAAACAGCGCCATCTGCTGTTGTGAATGTATAATTACATTTAAAAGTCTAGACCCCGAATATAAGACGACACCTTTTTTTCAGATGTTTTTCTAGGAAAAAAATATTGTCTTATATTCGGAACAATACGGTAATTTCTTTCTTTCATTTGTTCTCCTTCCTCAGGCCCTCCACCTCTCATGATGGACAGAGTGAGACAGAGAGGACAAGAGAAGACAGAGGTGAGGCTGTATTTCTGTACTGAGGTGGAACACTGGACATGTTTAGAAGTGCAAGCTACCAGTTTACCATTCTCTTCTCTCTCTGTGTGTTTGTGTGTATTTCTCTTCTCTAGAGGCAAAGTTTGTGGACACACATCGGTCTAAGCTCATTCAGAGGGTTGCTGAGGTGATGCCCATAGCAGATGAACTGCACCAGAAGGGTATGATCCCTGATGAGCTCTACTCTGACATCCAAGCAGCCCCGACCAGACAGAAGAAGATGAGGGAGCTGGACAACGCCTTAAAATCCGGGGGAGTCAAGGTCAAATCAGCCTTCTACAGGATCCTCCAGGAGAAAGAGCCTCATTTACTCCAGGACCTTGGTAAGCTCTGTTGTTAGATTATGTTTATTTAATCTTGTCACAATCAAATAAGTTGTGTTTCTTATTCTTATCTATAACTGCACCATAACAAAAATGAACTCCAAACTATCTAAGAGACAACATATGGAGAACCTACTGCACCGGAGCTCTACCAAGTTAGCCTGATAATCTATAGTAAACTGTGTGTGTGTGTGTTTGTTCCACAACTTTACAACTCTACCCGTTGTGGAGGCTCAGAGAAAAGGTGAAACCTTCATCCCACGCTTCTGTCTGTGTGCTACAGTTGCACTGTTGTCCCCTTCAGAAGGTCATACTGCTACAAGAACACAATCATCCATTATCATCCCTGAGGTTCTGTAGGACAGTATCATCCTTTATCATCCCTGAGGTTCTGTAGGACAGTATCATCCTTTATCATCCCTGAGGTTCTGTAGGACAGTATCATCCTTTTTCATCATCCCTGAGGTTCTGTAGGACAGTATCGTCCTTTATCATCCCTGAGGCTCTGTAGGACAGTATCGTCCCTTATCATCCCTGAGGTTCTGTAGGACAGTATCGTCCTTTATCATCCCTGAGGTTCTGTAGGACAGTATCATCCTTTATCATCCCTTAGGTTCTGTAGGACAGTATCATCCTTTATCATCCCTGAGGTTCTGTAGGACAGTATCGTTCTGGTCTTGGACATCATGGGTCTTGTTTTTCCTTATCATTTCAGAAGGCGTAGCCAAGGCCACACCATGCAGTGCCACCAAACAAAGGTGAGATATGTAAAATCAGGAGAATGTTTTTGTTAGAAGGGTCCATTGTGTTTCACAGATCTATACACTGCTACTGTATGAGGATTCTGCTTGTACTGGATGTTGTTTTATGCTTTTTATTCTTCATGTCTCACTCTACATTTTCACTTTCTCCCATTCTCCCCTGTGCTGAACCAAAAAAGAGTTAAAGACACACTTCAAGACAGTTTGAAGAAAAGTTTCAGATTCATGTTTGAGGGGACTACAGAAGACAGAAAAACTCTCCTCAACAGCATCTACACAGAGCTCTACATCACTGATGGGGAGAGTGAAGAGGTTAATACAGAACATGAGATCAGGCGGATTGAATCACTCCAAAAATCATCAGTTACTTCTATCAACTGTAATGACATCTTCAAACCCCGTCCTGAACAAGAAGAATCCATCAGAACTCTGATGACGAAAGGCATGGCGGGTATAGGAAAGACAGTCTCAGTGCAGAAGTTCATCCTTGACTGGGCAGAAGGGAAAGCCAATCAGGATATAGATTTCATCTTTGTGCTTCCATTCAGAGAGCTGAATTTGATCCAGGATGAGCAGTACAGTCTGCATGACCTTCTGTGTTACTTTCACGCTGAACTGACAGAGATAGCAGACGCAAGCATGTTTGCATCTTCTAAAGTTCTGTTAATCTTTGATGGTCTGGATGAGAGCAAACTTCCATTCAATTTCAGTCAGAACAAGAGGTTGAGGGATACCATGAAGACATCATCAGTGGACATGCTGCTGACAAACCTCATTGATGGAAATCTGCTTCCCTCTGCTCTCCTCTGGATAACCACACGACCTGCAGCAGCCAAACAGATTGAACGCAAGTGCATTGACCAGATGACTGAAGTACGAGGGTTCACAGACCAACAGAAGGAGGAGTACTTCAGGAAGCAGTTCAGTGAAGATGAAGAACTAGCCAACAAAATCATCGATCACATCAAGAAAAACAGAAGCCTCTACATCATGTGTTACATACCTATCATGTGTTACATCACTGCCAAGGTTCTAGCACCTATGCTGAGTAAAACCAAGAAAGGAGAGATCCCTACATCTCTGACTGAGATGTACATTCACTTCCTGATCACTCAAACAGGGGTGGCGCTTGTAAAGTATGAAGAGAGAAACGAGAAAGATCAGTCTAGACAGAAGATCCTGAAATCAAGAGACAGCGACATTCTGAAACTGGCCCAGCTGGCATTCCAACAGCTGCTGAAGGGAAATCTCATATTCTCAGAGGAAGACCTGAACAACTGTGAAATTGATTTCAATAAAGCAGCAGTGGAAAGTGGATTGTGCACAGAAATCCTAAAGAAAGAGGATGGGCTGTATGAGAAGAAAGTGTACAGCTTTGTGCATCTGAGCTTTCAGGAGTTCCTTGCTGCTGTCTATGTGTTCTACTGCTGTGTGACCAAGAACATCAGTTCACTGGAGTCTCTCCTGGAGAATGTGTCGACAGAGCTGCCCCTGCATGAGGTGCTGAAGAGAGTTGTGGATGAATCTCTACAGAGTGAGAATGGACATCTGGACCTGTTCCTCCGCTTCCTGCTTGGCATCTCACTGGAGTCCAACCAGACTCGCTTACAAGGCCTTCTGCCACAGACAGAGAGCAGCTCAGAGACTGTTGAGGAGATGAAGAAATACCTTAGGAAGCCAGATGTGGAGAACCTCTCACCTGATAGTTACATCAATCTCATCCTCTGCTTGACTGAGATGAAAGACAGTGCAGTACATGAAGACATTCAAAAGTTCCTCATGTCACCAGATCGAGATGAACAAGCTCTCTCAGGAGATCACTGCTCAGCACTGGCCAACGCACTTCTGATGTCACAGGGTGTGCTGGATGAGATGGACCAGAGGAAATACAACATAGCCAAGAAAGTGCATAACAGACTGATCCCAGCTGTGAGGAAATGCAGAAAGGCAATGTAAATATTAATGTCAAACTGACACATATCACTATAGTATAAATGACGCTGATTGTTTTAAAGGACTGTTTTTTCCAGTCCAGTTGCTTTTCTGTGCAGTCACAGACCCTCAGACATATATGGGACACACCAGGTGGGAAAGAGGGTGTATTATCTGAATGTATTCGTGTTTACAGTGTACTCTACCTCCGCTCCAGCAACAGTGCAGGGCGAGAGGTAATGTTGTCAGTGATGTGTGTTCACTCATTGATTGGTTGTTTTCTTAGCATGATTATGCAAACACTACCAGACCGATTTTCAAGAAACTTGGTGGAGGGGTGTAGCATAGGCCAACTTACAGTAGAACCTATTCAATTTTGGAGTGAATACGAATTAGGGGGCGGATCCACAAATCAAAACAAACATTTGAGCGAAGCCAGCTGTCCGTGTGAGGGCGATATAGACACAGGGTTTGGACTGGGGAGTGTGGGGGGAGAGCCCGGAGACGGGCGGCTGTAGCTCAGGAGGTTGAGCGGGTCGTCCAATGGCGGTTCAAATCCCTGCTCCTCCTGACAAAATGTCGAAGTGCCCTTGGGCAAGACACTGAACCCCCAATTGCTCCTAATGAGCAGGCTAGCACCTTGCATGGCAGCTGACACCATTGGTGTGTGTATGCGTGTTTGAATGGGTGAATGAGAGGCCTTCATTGTAAAGCGCTTTGGATGAAAGTACTGTATAAGTGCAGTCCATTTACCATTTACCATAGCAACCAGTATGGTTCTGCTTCAGAAAGCTCTCAGTCTGGAAATGCATGTGCTACATGATCAACAGCAAAGGCACAGAGCAGCATGTTATCCATCAATCCCCTGACAGAGTCAAATAGAACCAAAGATGGAGGCTGGGATGGTGGAGGCAACAACAAAACTATAGCTAGCACATATCAGCCACACTTATCACATTAATACTTTATACATACATAATGTTCATTTCATTGTTTATGGTTTCTCGTGTATATTGGTTTGTTTGGATCTACTGACAGTGCAATCATTTTTAAAAGTAAAAAGAAAACATACAACTCAGCAGATTCAGTGTCTACACTCCTACCACCATTTTACAAGCTACTTTACAAACCTGACAAGCTCCACGACATTGGTGCCATTACAAGGACAGAGGACATGTGTTTCCTCTAGACAGTAGGAAGGGAGTAGGTGGGGTGACAGGAGACATACAGTAGGTCTGTGAAAGAGATAGAGATGGGATTTGAACCCTGGCAACTCCAGCTCATGAAGGACATGTTCTCTGTTTCTACAGACTGACTGACATGACGCTCAGCCTTGAGGACTGTGAATCACTGGCCACCACCCTCCAGACACCAGACTGCCCTCTGAGAGAGCTGCACCTGAAGAACATTAGTACCTTTGTAAAGGATATAATGGTGTTGGATGGTGATGATGATGATGATAACGATGACGATGATGATGACCTGCATGTTGTCTTCACTGCGATGAGAGGTCCACACTGTTACCTGGAGACACTGAGGTCAGTACCTTTACAGGAGTCCTCACATGATGACAACCCTACAATGGACACATGGTTGGACAGTCTGTTAGTCTTACATTGTCACTCTTAGAGCATGTTCATATTATGTCTTTTTTCAGTTCAGTTCATTTTCTGGTGACTCACCGACCCTCAGATATATGGGACAAACCAGGTGGGAGAGATGGAAAGATTATTTGAATGTCTTCATGTTTAACATACATTATCACTGTTACCTTGTTACTAAACTTTAATGGGGAAATATTTTATTAAACTGACTGATACTGTAAAAAACAACAACTCTGTAAACAGATGCAGTGTCTTTAGACACTCCTTTCACCATGTTACAAGCTGTTCTACAAACCTGACAAGCACCACACCACAATAGACATGTTCCATTACAAGGACAGTGGACATGTGTTTCCTCTAGACAGTAGGAAGGGAGTAGGTGGGGTGACAGGAGACATACAGTAAGTCTGTGAAAGAGATAGAGATGGAATTTGAACCCTGGTTGCCAACAGACCTACAGAAGCAGTCAGAGGTCCTAACTTCTACACTGCACTCCATCTCATGAAGGACATGTCTGTTTCTACAGACTAACTAAAGTGTGTCTCGCCGATGAGGCCTGTGAATCCCTGGCCTCCTCCCTCCAGTCACCAGACTGTCCCCTGATAGAGCTGCACCTGAAGAACATTACATGGTATGATGATGATGGTGGCCTGAAGGTCCTCTTCTCTGCCCTGAGAGGTCCACACTGTAAACTGGAGACACTGAGGTCAGTACCTTTACAGGAGTTTTTACATGATGACAACCCTAAAATGGACACATGGCTGGACAGTCTGTTGGTCTCACATTGTCACCCTTAGAGCATGTTTGTATGATAATACTAGCCCTCCAGAGCCCTAGGTATAGGTTAGGCTAAATAGCTTCACTTGTGGCTCAAGTGGTAGAGTGGGTCATCCAATGACCGCAGGGTCGGCGGTTCAAATCCCGGGTCCTCTTCCTGTCCACATATCGAAGTGTTCTTGAGCAAGACACTGCACCCCAAATTGCTCCCAGTGAGCAGGCTAGCATCTTGCATGACAGCTGCCACCATTGGTGTGTGAATGAGAGGCCATTGTGAAGTGCTGTGGATAAAAGCGCTGTATAAGTGCAGTCCATTTACCATTTATCAGCCTTTGTAACAGGTTTCCTATCTAGCCAGCTTTTTGTAGGGCTACATATTGATATAGGTCAGCAATTAGGTTCAACCATGGATGCCAATAATTACATGAGTGTTGTCCAGGAATTTACATCCAAACACCTTAAACCTTTGTCCTCTCACTTCTCTTGTAATTCATCACCTCCCCCCAAGTATTCATCAAGTCCCCTGCAACCTCTAGTTTCAATCTCCCCTTTGTAATTGTAAACACCTCAACTCTCCCTTTTGTAATTGTAAACACCCCCTCTGCCTCGCTCTTCCTCATCTCTTTGTTTAAGTCAGAAGGGCCACACCTTCGTCTTCCCTGTCCTGGCTCAGACCTTTTGTTTTCTTTGTTTGTCACATGTCTGTACTCTTGGCCACGCCTGCCATTTCATGACGTGCAATGAGTTAGCCAATCACATCCTCAAAGCGCCGTACCTGTGTTTTGCTTGAATATAAGACTGGGCATGACAAGCTTTGAATTCACTTCGGCTGACGAAACCACCTTTGTTGCGTTTTTCAGGAAGTCCTTGCGCTCGTATTGTTTTTCACAATAAACCAGACTTAACCTTTTGAACGTATCTTGGTAAATCTTTTGACTAGATCAGTTTAAAATACTATCACAGTTGGCGAACGGGAATGGTAATGGGAGGACTGCCTGCATGTTGCTTCGGGATTCCAGTGGATGAACTGATCGGCAGACGTGTCAGTCCATTATAGTGGGCGTTGGAAAATCAATTTTCTCTCTTGCGCCAGAGCGCACGCCGAGATTATTTCCTCAGTTCTTCCACTGGATTCTTGAGGCTCACAGGTACGTTTAAACGAACCCTCTTATGGTTCTGAGTTGTATTTGCCTTGATTTGGTTCAGTTGTGTTGGTCTGGATTGTTGAAAACAGGAACCCGAGCGTGGGTATTTAGTCCTACCGAGGGTAGGGCGAGCATTGTTGATGTTTCGTTTCAGAACGATACCAACTAGCTTAAGCCTCATTGTTGATGTTTCGTTTCAGAACGATACCAACTAGCTTAAGCCCCGTTTGTTGATGTTTCGTGTTAGCACGATTGCCAACTAGCTTCGAAGTGATTGTTGATGTTTCGTTGAAGAACGATTACCAACAAATGTAGCTACAGGGCGTGATTGAGAGTTTTGCAATCCGCGTTTCTAGTAGAAGCGTTTGTCCCTTTGATCCCGGGTGGTTTGGTAAAACCTAACGAGCGTTAGCTTTGACCAAGTGGCTGTACAGTATTTGGAAGGATCTAGACATCCGGTTTAGCCTTGACCAAGTTGCTGGTGCAGCCGGGCATGCTTGTTGTAACGTGGGCCTTTGTTTCGTCTTATGTGTCTTATGTGTTCTCTGTTTGAGCCTCGGCTCTTGCTTTGTATTGTTTGTTACGCGCGCCATGGATATTGTAAGTATTTTTGTACACTTTTTAGACTGTTAAAATTCGTAACTGCTAGATTCCAGTAGGCTAGCTGGTTGTCTAGGAGACGCAGGAAAACAACTCTCCCGGTGATCCGCCATTGAGCCAGAGAACAAAGAACTTCCTGACTGGGTGAGTACTAAGCGGGTTATTGTCTTTGTTTCTTTCGAAATTGTATTCTTTCCCGCCGTGAGTTAACTATAAGGTTTCCTTTCATTGCTGTTTTGGGGTTTTAGGCTGCATCGTGTTTATTAGGGTTTTTCGCAGTATAGCCTTTATTAAACTGAATTCCCCGCGCACGGCCATAGACCACATCCGGGTCATACATGCAACATTTTGGGAGCACCACTAGGTGTCCCTGTAACACCGGCTACTAACATATGGCTAGAGGATGTCACAGGATTCTACTGCTAACTTGCATTTTGTCTAGCCCTGAGGAGATTGTTGCGCTGAAGCATTATTCTGCGAGCGTTTGTTGGCAGATTTCGTTATGTGCTAAAGCATTTTCGATTTCTTACATCCACATCTGACATTTTAGTGTTAAATTCTAAGATTCGGGCTCAGCTAGAGGTGGTTGAGATGATTAGGTTAAGGGAAAAGCCTGTTAATTCTATAGACTGGTCTGTTTTTAAGATTTGGGAGAGAGTAGCACGAGAGCGGGTTTTTAGGTCAGGAAGGAAAGACAAGGAGGTTCCGCAAACAGTCTCTCCACCATTTCCCCAGCAGAATAACTCTGATTTAAAATTAGATTTCCCCCCCCCCTCGACTCGTTGCTCCGTGCTCACACCCAACCAGGCTGTTGCTGCTCCCGCATTTAGCCACGCCCCTTCTCTCTCCCCTCTACAATACGAGTTAAGCGCGCCCCTTTCTACGAGGTATTCGTCCGAGCAAAAGCAGGACAGGAAGAAAGAATTGGCTAGAGCCATATCTGAGGCTAAGTTAAATTTGGAACAACTACAAATAGCTAGTAATAGTCTGGAGGAACCGCAACTCCTAGCCCCAATGGTACGATGCCCGAACCCTAATCCCCGACCGTCTCAAACAGATGATGAAGAGGGCCACGCGGCCTGGACCCCTGAAATCAGGGTGTACAGACCGTGGCGTTCAGACGAACTCCGTGATGTTGCTAAAACCTTGCCCGATCCAACCAAAGACATGAACGAGTTCGAGAATCTTTTTAACAGTTTAGTTCGAATGTATGAGCCTCACGCCGAGGAAATCGCCATGATCATGCGACAAGTACTTGGGTTAAAATGGATCGAAGTAAAAGACCCGTTTGATATAACGTTGCCTTTTTCTCATGTCGATTTTACTGCACAAAACGCTGCGCTGTTGAACAGAATCAAAACTCGATTCCCTAAAAAGATGGATTGGGACCGTATCACATATTGTAAACAAAATTCCGATGAGCAGTTCGAGAAATTTTGGGAAAGACTGGAATCAATCTTCGCGTCACACAGTGGCATGGACAAAGCGAACGCTGATTATAAAAAGATTTTGAAACAACAGTTAATGAATAACTCTCTCTCCTCTTTGTCTGACCGAGTGAGGATGATATGCCACACCTGGGAATCAACTTCTCTCGGGGAAGTTGTTGATCATTTCCGGTATTCCGAACGCCTCCGACATTACATCGAACAACGGAATTTGAAAAAAGTCAAGGATGGTGCCGCTAGACTTCAGGCTGCTCAATTGAGACAATTAGACATTCAAAATAAAGGTGCAGGTCTGAAACAAAAACGGGAACGGCGACAAAGGGAGAATAGGCAACGTAGCAGTAGGTCTAAGCATGTTCACAGGTACAGACAGAGTGGGAAAGATGAGGCATGTTTTCATTGTGGTCAATATGGTCACTGGATTGAACAGTGTCACAGTTACCGCAAGCTGAATGAAAGGGAAGAGCCTCCGATTTGGGGTCGAGCGCCACCTGCTGGAGTTCCCTTGAACAACTCACAAGGGAGATTTTAACTAGCCAAGATAGAGATATATATATAATTTTTAAGGTAAATAAACAGGAGGAAATAGATGTAGAGCCTTTGAGTCTTAAGTTGTTGTTAATGTTTCTGAGCGGATCTTTTAGGTATTGGTGCGAACTCAAAAGTCTGACAGGGTTTTGAATAGGTGTTTGATTCAGGAGTTTGTTTCAATAGTCAATGAATGGCCATAAGCTGTTCGTTTTATGCATTCTACTGTATGCATTTCATTCATATAATGATGATGTGTTTTTTGAGGAGTTGGCTTTAGGCCTTCCCCTCTGCTATTGAACCCAGTCTGTGTTTGAGTCTTAATTTTCAGGTGCTATGGACCCTGGGCGGCAGGTCTTTGAGGAGCCTGGATCATGCCTTCCTGGGGACTGCTTGGAACCTGCTGTTTGTCCGTTTAACTGTTGTTTGTTTTGTCTCTCTTTCTGATATATGTAGGAACATGAGGTTACTGGATGTTTAGCATTATATATCATTTCTGTTTAAGCGGGTCTTGTTCGATAAAGCTTGAGGATGTCGCCTACATTTCACCTGTGTTTTTGATTCAGGTGTGTGTACACGTCTCCTTGGTTAGATTGTTCTGTTTTGTAGTAATTTAGGGTTAGTCTATTTCTATAGGATGTTCTGTTTCTGTGAAGTTCTGTGTTGATGTTTTCAGATTTTCCTGGAGTGTATTGTGTGGGCTACCAAGGAGTGGTTGCCCCTCGCCAGCATGAAGCTATGAACTGTGTGGAGTCACGAATGACTTGAGGGTCATTCTTGGACATTTCTGGAGTGTTCTCCCTGTTTCAGACGGGACAACTGTCGTTCCGGGAGTGATGGGTGAATGCCGAACCAGGAGACGGGCACAGGACCGGAGGTGGAGATGGAGGTTACTGGCCTGTTTCCCTACAGATGGGCGATCTGGGGTTCGTGAGATGCAAGGCCAACGCCATGTCACCAACTCACTGTGAGCGACAGATAAGTATGAAACAGGGAAGAGACCATTTTGTCCGAAGCGGGTCCAATACTCTGTCCTCAAATGCAGAAGAGGGAGGTTTTAGATATACAAATTTTAGCTATACAAATGAAGCTTTGATGGATTTTTTGATTAGTTAATTGTAAATGAAGCCAGTTCATTTTAGTGTCATTTTCTTTGCCCCATCTCTATTTTTATCCTGACTTCAGGAAATTTTGTTTTCACCCTTAGGGGGTGTTGTTTTGTTGAGACGAGAATGTGGTTATTTTATTTTATTTTCATAAAATCGCGAGAGAAATTCTAGAGCCAAATCCAATTGCCTTGATCATGACTGGGGACTGGGCGTGTTGAAGTCATTCTAACACTGCCCCTGATGTCACTGTAGGCTACTGCAGACTGGCTCTAATGACACTTGAACAGACACCCTGTTTAAGTTTTCCTGACTGAATAACAACATTTTTTCCCCAAAGCAGGAGCTTGCGCTTAACCATGTTTCTGAGAATCTCCAACAGACTTTGAATAACCGTTCCTGACCAAAGAGGGGAACAGGGAGACCAGACCAGAGGACTCTCCTTTTGCTCTTCTGTTTTGTCTCTGTTTGTCTCTCTCATCTGTGGATCCACAGACGGAGCACTTCATCAGCCTGTACTGGGGGAGCGGGAGCGCCGAGGTGAGCCCTCCAGCAGCACGACCCGGGCCGGCCCTACGTGGAGCAGTACAGGGATGGACCGGGTTCAGTTCAAGAGCCTGTACGTGCTGCTGGCGCCCTGGCTGTGTGGTGTCCCACCGCACCTTCACTCTGCTGAACCAGGACAGGGACTCCCTCCTCACCTGCCGAGAGCTCGCTGGCTGACCGCTCTATGTGGACCTGCCCAGTGGGGAGACAAGAGACTACCAGGAGCAGATAAGCAGCCTGAGAACAGGCCAGAAAACATGGAAGAGAAGTAGATGTTGCGGGAGGAACCTACCCGTCAAAAAAATGGAACTGTCAGCACATCCTCGGCCAAGTGGGCCATGGGAACATGTAATAATGGATTTTATTGAACTCTCTCCATGCCAGGGATGTCTTCAACAGAGTGAGGACCGCCATTCCTGAGGCTAAGGAGGGGTTCCTGCATCACATCTCTCCTGGGGATTGGGTCCTGGTCCGCGACCACAGACGAAGGAGCTGGAACTCGCCGAGGTGGCTCGGGCCGTACCAGGTTCTACTCACCACGCAGACAGCGATCTGAGAGGACTTCGTGGATCCATGCAAGCCATTGCCGACGGGTCCAAGCAGCAGAGGACGGTCCACCAGGGGATCGCCAACACCAGGAGATCAAGGATGCAGCTGAACCAGAGGGCTCAGAGGCCAAAGCCATGAGCTGCCACAACTGTCCTCTCCTCTGACGAGGAATCGGAGGAAAAATGACCTTGCTGGTCACCTCCTTCTCATGATCGTTATGATGGCAACATGGAGAAACTCCACAGCCATGACCTCACAAGATGCACCACACACGCACACACACCTGCACACACTGCAACTAACATTGAACATAACTGATTCAAACAACGCTACATTGAAGTTGCGATCTAGAAGAGAAGACGCCTTGCATTCCCCAATGACATTCTATTGCCCAAAAGAGAAGTGTCACCTAAATGACTGTTGGATATACACTGTGAACAAGAGTGAACTTGACAGTCACCGCCACACTCTCCTCTCCTCTGATGAGCAATCGGAGACTGTCCTTGCCGGTCACCTCCTTCTTGTGGTTGTGGTATGACAACATGGACAATCTCAACAGCAATGACTGCGCCTCTAATCGCACACACTGGAACCTACATTAAACATTCAGAGACGCACACATGGAAGCTATGTTCCATAGGACATCACATGCGATTATTCACAACAAGAGTAAATGAACTTTGAAATAATCTGAAAAATATCATATTTGCTTACAAGAGTTACAATGGTTGAAACATGAGTTGATAAATAAGTTTGGGTTTTTCCTCTAAATTGACCAAGAGGTTTTTTGCCCTTCTTACACTGGTAACCATTTTTTTTTTTTTGCCTTGTTAAATCAAGTTTTTTGGTGAATTGTTGTCCACTCTTAGACTATAAATAGTATATAATCATGTCATTTTTTTTTATCTTGTTTCCTGTCAAATTTCTGAAACAAGGGGTTTTGGTGCGTGATTTTGCACGTGGAAAGAAAATAATAAAATATTTACAACTTTTGTAATTGTAAACACCCCCTCTGCCTCGCTCTTCCTCATCTCTTTGTTTAAGTCAGAAGGGCCACACCTTCGTCTTCCCCGTCCTGGCTCAGACCTTTTGTTTTCTTTGTTTGTCACATGTCTGTACTCTTGGCCACGCCTGCCATTTCATGACGTGCAATGAGTTAGCCAATCACATCCTCAAAGCGCCGTACCTGTGTTTTGCTTGAATATAAGACTGGGCATGACAAGCTTTGAATTCACTTCGGCTGACGAAACCACCTTTGTTGCGTTTTTCAGGAAGTCCTTGCGCTCGTATTGTTTTTCACAATAAACCAGACTTAACCTTTTGAACGTATCTTGGTAAATCTTTTGACTAGATCAGTTTAAAATACTATCACAGTGTTCACTCAGTTTGTTTATTATCTACAGTAGATTTGAAAAAAAAAGTGTAAAAGATTGAAGTAAGCTAGCCTAGCTCGTAAAATATTGGTTTGCTGTATGTATACTTTTATTTTCATACTCACATATGTCCAGGATTGTTTAAAATGTAATCTTGTAAAGAAATGAATTACTCTCAAATGAATCTAACTCGTAATGTGTAATAGTTACATTTTGAAAGTAGCTTACCCGGCACTGGAACTCACACATCATGTCAGGAGAGCCTGACATATCTTAACTAATGCAGTGTATTTCAAAAGCATCATCTTCGTATGGAACAGAACTTCAAGGAGGCCAAAAACGTCTAATCATCAATTTATTGAGCATGCCTAACACAGGGCCGAATCTCTAGGCAAATACTGACGTTCTCATGAGGTGCCGAGCTTATATCTGGCTTCAGGCCAGGAATCACATGACAAACAAATTAGCATACAAGGAATGTTCATTAACACAAATATAGTCACAAACGGTTCAACTGATGTTCTGACTGGTCAAGGTGTCAGCTGGTCTCCTCCCCCCTGGACCCTAGGAGCTTCCTCCTGTCCTCCTAGGATCATAACTGTGGGCTAACTGACTTCAAAGGCGCTATTTTATGGACTCAGGACAGAAATGCTGACTCAGGATAGGACAACTGCTATAACTCATGTTCAACTACTTAGGTTAACACAATTCCTACTAAAGTGAAGTTTATTCATTATTCTACTAAAATGATTACTACATGAGAGTAATACAGATGTATTGATGCAATACAGTATGATACAGTATAAAAATATACTACACTAAAAACAGATTGCTCTCTAATCCAGGCCTTATAAATACAACGGGCAATCTTAAATACGTCTTGCTTTTGCATTTCATCAAACAAGGGAATCCTCAAATCATAATATAATGCACGATAAAACATGAAATTAAATTAATTTTCAACATCTTTTAGATCACAGCCCACATACTGCATGAGCATATCCTGTTCTCTTCTGGCTTCGCTGTGAACCGACCTACTTCAATAGAAAGGGGAAGGATACCAGTTCTCAGCTGAGCACCACTGATCTCTGGCTGATCTCTGGCTCCTACAGTAGTTAGGAAGGACGTAACATAGGGCTCAGGACTAAAACACTGCTTCATCTGAACACATGAACGACATGTTCTCTGTTACTACACACCAAGGTTATTATAGTTAACGAAAACTAACTAAAAAACGAAAACTAGGTGTGAAAAAACATTTTAGTTAACTGAAATAAAAATAAAAACTAGGCTTTACAAAAAAACGATAACTAACTAAAACTGTATTGTGTGTTTACAAAACTTACTAAAATAAACAAAAATTGTAGAGAAAATGTCCTTAGTTTTAGTCTTTTTCATTCCATACACAAGCCTAGTATTTTGGGTGGATATGTAATCTATCCTCCATTATTTCTTTAGCTGAGCCCCTACGCAGAGGTAATCTGACGTTCGCCAGATGGTTTGTTTTGCACAGAGTGAAACATGAGCTCATGAGATCAAGAAAAAAACAAACTAAAACTAATACTGAAACTAATAAAAACTAAACTAAAACTAAGCATTATCAAAAAATAAAAACTAAACTAAACTAGCAAATCTGCTTTAAAAACTAATTAAAACTAAACTGAAATTGAACACAAAAAGTTAAAACGATATAAAAATAAAAACTAATGAAAAAAGCAAAACTATTATAACCCTGCTACACACTGACTAACGTGTGGCTCAACCAACTCTCTCCATGACTTCTAGCCTGTGAGTCACTATGTTGTCATTGACTTTTCTCTGTGTAGACTATTCTCTAGTCTACTTGTTACTCAGCATGTTGTCATGTATTTGCATCTCCTATTTAGGCTGGAAAACTGTTTCCTGACAGAGAACAGTTGTGAGGAGTTGGCTTCAACCCTCAGCTCAAACTCCCACCTGACAGAGCTTGACCTCAGTCACAATGACCTGCAGGACTCAGGAGTGAAGCTGCTCTCTGATGGACTGAAGAGTCCCAACTGTAGACTGGAAATACTGAGGTCAGTTATTAGAAACATGAAACACCAATGAGAGATAAATATGTTGATAATTCCATAAATCAATGTATTTATGATGAAAAGGTAAACATTGATATTTGTCTGAGAATATATTATTCTTTATTTGGCAAATAATAAATGTATCTTATGTCACTCTCATTTTACATCATACATCATACTGCTAAAAACATATGCAGTTCCAGCTCTCACCAGCAGAGTGCAGCAGAGCTGTTGTAATATCCTGATGACCTCTCTCTCTATAGGCTGTCTTTCTGTCGAGTCACAGAGGAAGGCTGTGCTGCTCTGGCTTCAGCACTCAGGTCAAACCCCTCCCACCTGAGAGAACTGGACCTGAGCTACAATCATCCAGGAGACTCAGGAGTGAAGCTGCTCTCTGATCCACTCTTAAGGCTGGAGAAACTCAAGTTAGTATTGATTAGTAATGCATGTTTTTGCCATTTTTTGCAGAGCTGTGTTTTTTTAAAGTCCAGTTACTGTTGCTGTAACAATTTTCAGATTGTCTGTATTTCTCATGTTAGTTTGAGAACAGTGGGTCCTGATATTGGCTCCTGCCTCATCACTCTTTTAAGCAGTACTTCACACACAGACAGATCCTTACATTGAGTTATCACTGTTTGTCAGTTATCTCTTGTCCAGACTGCTCTTCATACAGTACATAGGCTGTGTGTGTGCGTGTGTGTGTGTGTGTGTGTGTGTGTGTGTGTGTGTGTGTGTGTGCGTGTGTGTGTGTGTGTGTGTGTATCAGTCTTTCACTCTCTTCCTCTTGCCTCTCTCATAGTGTGGACCATAATGAAGAGATCTGGGTGAAACCACAGCTGCTTAAGAAGTGTAAGTTGTTGTTTTGAAGAGCTGTTTTGGTCAATGTACAAACCAATCTGAGGGAATCACATCCATCCATTGACTTATGACATGTGGAAAACACTTGACCTCAATCTTTTGTTGATTTAAACTTTAACCTTGTTGTTCCTGGATCAATTCCTATTTAATTAAAAAATGTTAACATAGCTAGGAACATACACACACACACACACACACACACACACACACACTCTAACACAGGTTGTAATCCAGCCTTTCTCCTCTCATCTGTAGATGCCTGTGATCTCAGTCTGGACCCAAACACAGCACACAGAGAGCTCTCTCTGTCTGAGGACAACAGGAGGGTGGAGAGGGTTGAAGAGGATCAGCTGTATCCTGATCACCCAGAGAGGTTTGATGAACATGAACAGGTGCTGTGTAGAGAGGGTCTGACTGGACGCCATTACTGGGAGGTGGATATGAAGGGGGATATTGAGTTAGGAGTGACATATAAGAGCATCAGCAGGAAGGGAGGCAACCGTGCCTGTGAACTTGGATACAATGACAAATCCTGGAGTTTGTGGAAGAGGGAGGAGAGTGCCGGCGTCGTGCACAATCAAGAACCGACTAATTTACCTGAGTGGTTACCTGTATCCAGCAGAGTAGGAGTTTTCCTGGACTGGCCAGCTGGCATACTGTCCTTCCACAGCGTCTCCTCTGACACAATGACCCACCTGTACACATTCCACACCACATTCACTGAGCCCCTCTACCCAGGGTTTTGGGTTGATGAGAACACCTCAGTGATCCTGTGCCAGGTAGAATCAGAAACAGATTCTGACTCTGATTCGAGTCATGAGTAGCCTCCTGGAGGAACGCCTGGGTCTCCATGGAAACACAGTTCTGTTCCAACACACCTGTGTGATATGATGGGGTGTGGGTAACCATGACTACAGATAAAGAGGTTGTCCCAGGTCAATGTTGACATTGATGACCCCACTGTGGTCATGAGGAGATGAAGGGTTCTGTCCCTTTGACTGGACGTCCTTGTTCTGTTAGAGTGCTGCGCTGTAAAAGGACTTTCACTGTGAATAGCAGAAACTTGACTTGTTAAATCTATGATTGAGGTTGATCTAATGTGTGATGTCTGTAAATATGATATAATGTATGATATCTGAGAATATGTATGAGTTTGTTCAATGTTTGTGTTGCATCATGAATTAAACATTAAACACTCCTGTTTTATAATGACACAACCTTTTGATTTCATGACTTGTTCAAGATGAATAATTGAGATATTGTTTATGGAAACCTTGATCCTGCAGTAATGTTTTTAGTTTACACGAATAACTATTGTTTGTGTTTGCACACTATATGTGATAAAATGTTAAATCTTCATATTGTCCTGAATTCATATTTCAACTCACACAGATGGGATTATGATGAGTTGTTACTATTTATTACATCTATCTATATATCTATCTATCCACCTCTATCTATCTATCTATCTATCTATCTATCTATCTATCTATCTATCTATCTATCTATCTATCTATCTATCTATCTATCTATCTATCTATCTATCTATCTATCTATCCTACTTAGTACTTTTCAAACACTTTCAAGTTGATCAATGTAATTGATCTAGGCTGGATGTTGCTAATATCAAAAGCTATTAAAGGAATATTACGGCAGCTGTAGATAATCTTGCTGGTCAGATTGTAAAGAAATAAGTATGTTAATACTCTTCATTGTCATTGCTCATATGAAAACAATTGGGCCTCATTCACCAATATCTTCTTAAGTTCTGTTCTTAAATTTCTTCCTAAGAACGTTTTGCTCCGCGCACGTTTGTTATCATATTCATATAAATGTCTACATGTAAATGTGTCTGCTTGTTATGATCACACCCCGAAAACGTACCACGTTTGCAACGGTATGCAAGTCGTCGTTAATACAGGATTGTCCCGTAATGAAAAAAATAAAATGCACTTTCAATACTGATTCAATAGAAGACAGGAGGATTGGCTGATGGCCGTGGGGCAGAACCAGTAGAAGACAGGAAACCAGTCTGGACCCGTATAGAGAGGTCATGTGAGGGCATCGGCACAGAGATCTGAAGCTCGTAGTGACTTGTTGTGGATTTAGCTGCTCTACAGTGCTAGAGGGTGAATGTGTGTGTGTGTGTGTGTGTGTGTGTGTGTGTGTGTGTGTGTGTGTGTGTGTGTGCGCGTGCGTGCGCGTGCGTGTCCTTAGTCAGTTGTGAAAATCATTTCCTTGTTCTCAGAGAGATTCAGACAGTTGACGAGACAACCTTGAATCTACAGCAGTCAGGTGAGAATCCTACATTTCTACACTAAATTTGTACACTACACTACAAGTGTACTACACTACACTAAAAACATCAGATCACAGACAAATGGGTTTCAAATGAGAAAAAGACCCTGCATCATCAGTGGGCTGCCTCTTGCTATAATGATGGTCTAAGTGACATATTCACACAGACTAGTGGAAGTCTGATCCTACACACACACACACACACACACACACACAAATGTAGCATTACGTAACGTGTTTTTGCCTCCAAAGCGTGTTTATACGAGTGTAATGACACTCCTTGCCAGAGAGTTGAAGAAACAACCTTGTTTCTGCAGCAGACGTGAGAATCTTAAATATTTGCATATATACACATATACTGGTATATCTATTTTGTTGAACATTTTTTCTGGAACGTTCTTAGTCCAGTACACCCCTGTGTGTGTTCTTGGTTGAACAGAACTCAGATCAGATCAGAGGCTAGAATGGTGTAGCAGGAAGTCTGCTGAGCGTTTCATTACCAGAAGTCAGTTTTAGTATTTAGAATAATGATTCATATGGAGGTAGATCCTATGAGACTACGTGTGGAAGAATACAACCATTTCATCCCACTGGATACAATTATTTAGGTTTGAACATGTTCTAAATGAATGGTACATGTGTTGGTCAGTAAATGTTTGTGTATAATGCTTTGTAAACGTCATGAATATGCAGAGAAAGGAAGCTGGTGTGACATTGTGGATAGTTACATTTGCATTAGAAAGTTCTATTGGAATTAGAATGTGTTGTTGAGTGACAGTAAACAGGAAGTATGTCTCTCTCTCTCTCTCTCTCTCTCTCTCTCTCTCTCTCGCTCCTTGTGTGTTGTTAAAGACACATGCACACACCCACATAGATAACCACAAATATGTAGGTCTGAAGTCCCTTCTTAGACAGGTGAGTCTATTTTTATGTAAATTATTTCCTTGTTCTCAGAAAGATTCAGACATTTGAAGAGACAACCTTGAATCTGCAGCAGTCAGGTGAGAATCCTGCATTTATATACACTAAATATTCACATGACAATATCATTTACATCATAGACATTCCTTCCTATACACTCTAAGATGTCAGAGACTAATGTGTTCACATCTGCTAAATGGCTGCATGTAAATGTCTCTGCTTGTTATGATCACACCCTGATTAAGGCACTATCTCCAAAAGAGAGAAGAGTGTGACTGTGTGTGTGTGTATTTGTGCTCTGTGTTTACTCTTTAGTGCTACTCTACAGCCAGCATAGATTTAGAACAGAGACTCTCTGCCTCTCTATCCTGGACTCACTCAGTGGAACTAGAAGTCACATGTTATGTTGACTACATTTATGGACATCAGGGCTTCAGGGCTTTTTAAAACACCTGTGAATGTCTCTTACAGAATCCAGTCTGTTCAGAATCCAGTTAACTCTTGTCAGGTGAAGGAATTAGGCATGAGTGACAAACAAGTCAACTAAATTAAATGCATGGTGTAAGGACTGAGGAGATCAGACCATGGGGAGAAATACTTCCAAATATCGGAGTGAGGAGAGGGACTCTCAACGGAGGACTGAACAGAGGAGAGAAAGCATCATCATTTCCACAGCCCGCAGAAGAAGTCTGGAAGAGATAGAAAAGAGGGAGGTAGAGAAAAGAAAAGAGGGAGAGCCAGAGGAGAAGATAGAAGATGGAAAGACAAAAGAGAAGAGAAAAGCAGGGGGGAAGACAGAGGAGGACAACAGTGGAGCAGCATCTAATGACCAGAGAAACTCAAGGTGAGTTCAGTTGTTATCAGTCAGATTATATCTTGTTGATGTTGCCCCTGTGTTGCAGTACCAGAGTGTGAATATAGGGGGCAGTGTCAACATTGCTCCTGGGTTGTAGCACCAGGATGTGGATATAGGGGGCAGTGTCAACATTGCTCCTGGGTTGTAGTACCAGAGTGTGAATATAGGGGGCAGTGTCAACATTGCTCCTGGGTTGTAGTTCCAGGGTGTGGATAATCTTACCAGTCTCAGTATGCTCTCCTGTGAAATGTATCATAATCCGAATATTTCTAGGTGTTTGGCATGACTTCAACATAGTCCTCTGTGGGAGCAGTGAAAACAAGTGCCAGCGGAATGCTTATGTCCAAGCCATGCCAAACATGTTAAAATATTAGGATTGCAATACATTTCACAGGAGAGCATACTGAGACTGGTAAGACTACACCCACATTCACTGTGCCCCATTGACTTCCATTGTAGTCCAGTGAGAGCTTGCATAGGAACTGCAACTAGCTCAATATTGGAATGATCAGTGAAAGTATGATCTCTACGTTTCAAGTTAATGGTAAACAGACCACAAATAGGACTAAATGTCCAAAATAGCACAATATCCCTATAAATAATTACTAGCTTCTTCTATCACAAAATGTAACTAAGAAATACTTGACAAATGTGTCTTCTACTCTCAGAGGGTAAAATCGCCTATTATATACCACAGCTATGTTCGGAATCGCTCCCTATTCACTGTATAGTGCACTATATAGGGCGTCAGCCATTTTGTTTGTAGTGTCCGAATTCTCCACGGAATTTTCGTTCCCTATATAGTTCACTATTTATTACCCACAATTCACCTTGATTTGCAGGGAACAGTGCATGTACCCTACATTTTCTCCGTTCCCTAGGTAGTTCACTACATGGTGAACCCTATATAGGGAATAGGGAGTGAGGGAACGAGGGAGCGATTCCGAACACAGCTCACGTCTCTCCATCTCTATAGCCAGCCACCCGTCACTGTGTGTTGTGCCTTGAGGGAGAAAAGCGGTGGCATGCTTGGGGAAACAACGCCATCTGCTGTTGTGAATGTATAATTACATTTAAAAGTCTAGACCCCGAATATAAGACGACACCTTTTTTCTTCCTCAGGCCCTCCACCTCTCATGATGGACAGAGTGAGACAGAGAGGACAAGAGAAGACAGAGGTGAGGCTGTGTGTCTGTACTGAGGTGGAACGCTGGACATGTTTAGAAGTAAAAGCTACCAGTTTACCATTCTCTTCTCTCTGTGTGTGTTTGTGTGTGTATTTCTCTTCTCTAGAGGCAAAGTTTGTGGACACACATTGGTCTAAGCTCATTCAGAGGGTTGCTGAGGTGATGCCTATAGCAGATGAACTGCACCAGAAGGGTATGATCCCTGATGAGCTCTACTCTGACATCCAAGCAGCCCCGACCAGACAGAAGAAGATGAGGGAGCTGGACAACGCCTTAAAATCCGGGGGAGTCAAGGTCAAATCAGCCTTCTACAGGATCCTCCAGGAGAAAGAGGCTCATTTGGTCCAGGACCTTGGTAAGCTCTGTTGTTAGATTATGTTTATTTAATCTTGTCACAAACAAATAAGTTGTGTTTCTTATTCTTATCTATAACTGCACCATGACAACAATGAACTCCAAACTATCTAAGAGATAACATATGGAGAACATACTGCACCAGAGCTCTACCAAGTTAGCCTGATAATCTATAGTAAACTGTGTGTGTGTGTGTGTGTGTGTGTGTGTGCACGGGCACGCGCGCATGTGTGTTTGTTCATCCCGCACTTCTGTCTGTGCTACAGTAGCATTGTTGTCCCCTCCAGAAGGTCATACTGCTACAAGAACACAATCATCCTTTATCATTCCTGAGGTTGTGTAGGACAGTATCATCCTTTATCATCCCTGAGGTTCTGTAGGACAGTATGATCCTTTATCATCCCTGAGGTTCTGTAGGACAGTATCATCCTTTATCATCCCTGAGGTTGTGTAGGACAGTATCATCCTTTATCATCCCTGAGGTTGTGTAGGACAGTATCATCCTTTATCATCCCTGAGGTTTTGTAGGACAGTATCATCCTTTATCATCCCTGAGGTTCTGTAGGACAGTATCATCCTTTATCATCCCTGAGGTTCTGTAGGACAGTATCATCCTTTATCATCCCTGAGGTTCTGTAGGACAGTATCATCCTTTATCATCCCTGAGGTTGTGTAGGACAGTATCATCCTTTATCATCCCTGGGGTTCTGTAGGACAGTATCATCCTTTATCATCCCCGAGGTTCTGTAGGACAGTATCGTCCTTTATCATCCCTGAGGTTCTGTAGGACAGTATCGTCCTTTATCATCCCTGAGGTTCTGTAGGACAGTATCATCCTTTATCATCCCTGAGGTTCTGTAGGACAGTATCATCCTTTATCATCCCTGAGGTTCTGAAGGACAGTATCGTCCTTTATCATCCCCGAGGTTCTGTAGGACAGTATCGTCCTGGTCTTGGACATCATGGGTCTTGTTTTTCCTTATAATTTCAGAAGGCGTAGCCAAGGCCACACCATGCAGTGCCACCAAACAAAGGTGAGATATGTAAAATCAGGAGAATGTTTTTGTTAGAAGGGTCCATTGTGTTTCACAGATCTATATACTGCTACTGTATGAGGATTCTGCTTGTACTGGATGTTGTTTTATGCTTTTTATTCTTCATGTCTCACTCTACATTTTCACTTTCTCCCATTCTCCCCTGTGCTGAACCAAAAAAGAGTTAAAGACACACTTCAAGACAGTTTGAAGAAACGTTTCAGATTCATGTTTGAGGGGACTACAGAAGACAGAAAAACTCTCCTCAACAGCATCTACACAGAGCTCTTCATCACTGATGGGGAGAGTAAAGAGGTTAATACAGAACATGAGATCAGGCGGATTGAATCACTCCAAAAATCATCAGTTACTTCTATCAACTGTAATGACATCTTCAAACCCCGTCCTGAACAAGAAGAATCCATCAGAACTCTGATGACGAAAGGCATGGCGGGTATAGGAAAGACAGTCTCAGTGCAGAAGTTCATCCTTGACTGGGCAGAAGGGAAAGCCAATCAGGATATAGATTTCATCTTTGTGCTTCCATTCAGAGAGCTGAATTTGATCCAGGATGAGCAGTACAGTCTGCATGACCTTCTGTGTTACTTTCACCCTGAACTTTCAGAGATAGCAGATGCAAGCATGTTTGCATCTTCTAAAGTTCTGTGCATCTTTGATGGTCTGGATGAGAGCAAACTTCCATTCAATTTCAGTCAGAACAAGAGGTTGAGGGATACCATGAAGAAATCATCAGTGGACATGCTGCTGACAAACCTCATTGATGGAACTCTGCTTCCCTCTGCTCTCCTCTGGATAACCACACGACCTGCAGCAGCCAAACAGATTGAACGCAAGTGCATTGACCAGATGACTGAAGTACGAGGGTTCACAGACCAACAGAAGGAGGAGTACTTCAGGAAGCAGTTCAGTGAAGATGAAGAACTAGCCAACAAAATCATCGATCACATCAAGAAAAACAGAAGCCTCTACATCATGTGTTACATACCTATCATGTGTTACATCACTGCCAAGGTTCTAGCACCTATGCTGAGTAAAAACAAGAAAGGAGAGATCCCTACATCTCTGACTGAGATGTACATTCACTTCCTGATCACTCAAACAGGGGTGGCGCTTGGAAAGTATGAAGAGAGAAACGAGAAAGATCAGTCTAGACAGCAGATCCTGAAATCAAGAGACGGCGACATTCTGAAACTGGCCCAGCTGGCATTCCAACAGCTGCTGAAGGGAAATCTCATATTCTCAGAGGAGGAGCTGAAAAAGTGTGGAATTGATTTCAATAAAGCAGCAGTGGAAAGTGGATTGTGCACAGAAATCCTGAAAGAAGAGCATGGCCTGTATAAGAACAAGGTGTACTGCTTTGTGCACCTGAGCTTTCAGGAGTTCCTTGCTGCTGTCTATGTGTTCTACTGCTGTGTGAGAAACGACATCAGTTCACTGGAGTCTCTCCTGGAGAATGTGTCGACAGAGCTGCCCCTGCATGAGGTGCTGAAGAGAGTTGTGGATGAATCTCTACAGAGTGAGAATGGACATCTGGACCTGTTCCTCCGCTTCCTGCTTGGCATCTCACTGGAGTCCAACCAGACTCTCTTACAAGGCCTTCTGCCACAGACAGAGAGCAGCTCAGAGACTGTTGAGGAGATGAAGAAATACCTTAGGAAGCCAGATGTGGAGAACCTCTCACCTGATAGTTACATCAATCTCATCCTCTGCTTGACTGAGATGAAAGACAGTTCAGTACATGAAGACATTCACAAGTTCCTCATGTCACCAGATCGAGATAAACGCGCTCTCTCAGGAGATCACTGCTCAGCACTGGCCAACGCACTTCTGATGTCACAGGGTGTGCTGGATGAGATGGACCAGAGGAAATACAACATAGCCAAGAAAGGGCATAACAGACTGATCCCAGCTGTGAGGAAATGCAGAAAGGCAATGTAAATATTAATGTCAAACTGACACATATCACACTAGTATAAATGACGCTGATTGTTTTAAAGGACTGTGTTAATTCAGTTGCTTTTCTGTGCAGTCACAGACCCTCAGACATATATGGGACACACCAGGTGGGAAAGAGGGTGTATATATTATCTGAATGTATTCGTGTTTACAGTGTACTCTACCTCCGCTCCAGCAACAGCGCAGGGCGAGAGGTAATGTTGTCAGTGATGTGTGTTCACTCATTGATTGGTTGTTTTCTTAGCATGATTATGCAAACACTACCAGACCGATTTTCAAGAAACTTGGTGGAGGGGTGTAGCATAGGCCAACTTACAGTAGAACCTATTCAATTTTGGAGTGAATACATATTAGGGGGCAGATCCACGAATCAAAACAAACATTTGAGCGAAGCCAGCTGTCCGTGTGAGGGTGATATAGACACAGGGTTTGGACTGGGGAGTGTGGGGGGAGAGCCCGGAGACGGGCGGCTGTAGCTCAGGAGGTTGAGCGGGTCGTCCAATGGCGGTTCAAATCCCTGCTCCTCCTGACAAAATGTCGAAGTGCCCTTGGGCAAGACACTGAACCCCCAATTGCTCCTAATGAGCAGGCTAGCACCTTGCATGGCAGCTGACACCATTGGTGTGTGTATGTGTGTTTGAATGGGTGAATGAGAGGCCTTCATTGTAAAGCGCTTTGGATGAAAGTACTGTATAAGTGCAGTCCATTTACCATTTACCATAGCAACCAGTATGGTTCTGCTTCAGAAAGCTCTCAGTCTGGAAATGCATGTGCTACATGATCAACAGCAAAGGCACAGAGCAGCATGTTATCCATCAATCCCCTGACAGAGTCAAATAGAACCAAAGATGGAGGCTGGGATGGTGGAGGCAACAACAAAATTAAAAGTAAAAAGAAAACATACAACTCAGCAGATTCAGTGTCTACACTCCTACCACCATGTTACAAGCTGCTTTACAAAAATGACAAGCTCCACGACATTGGTGCCATTACAAGAACAGAGGACATGTGTTTCCTCTAGACAGTAGAAAGGGAGTAGGTGGGGTGACAGGAGACATACAGTAGGTCTGTGAAAGAGATAGAGATGGGATTTGAACCCTGGCAACTCCAGCTCATGAAGGACATGTTCTCTGTTTCTACAGACTGACTGACATGAAGCTCAGCCTTGAGGACTGTGAATCACTGGCCTCCACCCTCCAGACACCAGACTGTCCTCTGAGAGAGCTGCACCTGAAGAACATTATCAGCATTGTAAAGGAGATGAAGATATTGATTGGCAAGAATGACGTTGATGATGACCTGAAGGTCCTCTTCTCTGCCCTGAGAGGTCCACACTGTAACCTGGAGACACTGAGGTCAGTACCTTTACAGGAGTTTTCACATGATGACAACCCTAAAATGGACACATAGCTGGACAGTCTGTTAGTCTCACATTGTCACTCTTAGAGCATGTTCATATGCAGTCTTTTTTCAGTTCAGTTGATTTTCTGGTGACTCACTGACCCTCAGATATATGGGACACACCAGGTGGGAGAGATGGGGAGAAATTTTGAATGTTTTAATGTTTAACATACATTGTTACTATTGACTTGTTACTAACCATTTATGTGAATATTCAACTCAGCTGACTGATGCAGTATCACTAAACACACTCCCATCACATCTGTAGGGATTGTATATTTCAGTCAGGAAGACTAGTGTTATCGTTTTGAGGGACATGTTGTCAAAATAGTGAACATACTGTACTCTACTAACCAGGGTTAGAGCAGACTATAGTTCAGGGAAGTTGAGTGTGAAAGTGCAAATATGTAGAATTCATATTTATCTGTCACTAACAGCAAATAACATGACATTTAAAAATAAAACTTACAACTCCGTAAATAGATGCAGTGTTTTTATACACTCCATCCACCACGTTACAAGCTGTTCAACAAACCTGACAAGCACCACGCCACAATAGACATGTTCCATTACAAGGACAGTGGACATGTGTTTCCTCTAGACAGTAGGAAGGGAGTAGGTGGGGTGACAGGAGACATACAGTAGGTCTGTGAAAGAGATAGAGATGGGATTTGAACCCTGGTTGCCAACAGACCTACAGAAGCAGTCAGAGGTCCTAACTTCTACACTGCACTCCATCTCATGAAGGACATGTCTGTTTCTACAGACTAACTAAAGTGTGTCTCGCCAAAGAGGCCTGTGAATCCCTGGCCTCCTCCCTCCAGTCACCAGACTGTCCCCTGAGAGAGCTGCACCTGAAGAACATAGTTTTTCATAAACAAAGATCAAACATATAATTAAAGAAACATGGGTGTAACGCGCTACAAAAGTAATGCATTACAGTAACATATTGCTGTTGGCAGTAACTAAGCAACCAATATAACATGTTACAGATACTGAAGGATTTCGGTATTATTGTTACAGTTACAATGTCAAATAATTTGTTACTTACGGTATTGAAACACAGACCGCACAGGGAGAGGGAAGTTTATTTTTTGTGTGTTTGTTTGCTGGCATTTGATTGGGGGGGTGTGAACGGGAACGGGGGAGAATGAGGATGAATGATTGATTGGTAAAGTCCACTCACCTGGAATCTGCATAGCTACAGCGCAACGCTACATGACCAGCGAAGAGAAGACAACAATGGCTACAGGTGCTATGTTTTCACAATGGATACACTCTCATTACGAGAGCAAACCAAGCAACATAGATTTGATTTCTTTGGATTTCGATCTGCCCTTGATCCCCGAGACTTGAGGAGATTTGTGTAAGAGTATGTTGCCGAAGACATGCTGCCTCTGTCAACAGTAGGATTGAGCACTTTTAGAAAGCTTATCATGAGACTTACTGGCCAAGTTCCAAGTGCCCTTTTACTCCACTGTTCAACTTTGAGAACCAGAAAAAGAACACGCAAAATGCACTTTCAGAATTAAAAACACATGCTTTAGGTATTTTAGTAGTATGTAATACTAGCCCTCCAGAGCCCTAGGTATAGGTTAGGCTAGGTAGCTTCACTTGTGACTCAAGTGGTAGAGTGGGTCGTCCAATGACCGCAGGGTCGGCGGTTCAAATCCCGGCTGCTCTTCCTGTCCACATGTCGAAGTGTCCTTGAGCAAGACACTGAACCCCAAATTGCTCCCAGTGAGCAGGTTAGCATCTTACATGACAGCTGCCACCATTGGTGTGTGAATGAGAGGCCATTGTGAAGTGCTGTGGATAAAAGCGCTGTATAAGTGCAGTCCATTTACCATTCATCAGCCTTTGTAACAGGTTTCCTATCTAGCCAGCTTTTTGTAGGCTACATATTGATATAGGTCAGCAATTAGGTTCAACCATGGATGCCAATTATTACATGATTATTCAGTTTGTTTATTATCTACAGTAGATTTGAAAAAAAAGTGTAAAAGATTAAAGTAAGCTAGCCTAGGCCTAGCTCGTAAAATATTGGTTTGCTGTATGTATAGTTTTATTTTCATACTCACATATGTCCAGGATTGTTTAAAATGTAATCTTATAAATAAATGAATTACTCTCAAATGAACGTAACTCGTAATGTGTAATAGTTAGGTTTTGAAAGTAGCTTACCCAGCACTGGAACTCACACATCATGTCAGGAGAGCCTGACATATCTTACTTAAAAACAGATTGTTCTCTAATCCAGGCCTTATAAATAAAACGGGCAATCTTAAATACTTCAGCCTTAAATAATCCACTTCAGCTTCTGGCCATTATCTGCCCAGCACAGCTCAGGGTCTTGATTTTGCATTTCATCAAACAAGGGAATCCTCAAATCATAATATAATGTATGATAAAATATGAAATGAAATTCATTTTCAACATCTTTTAGATCACAGCCCACATAATGCATGAGCATATCCTGTTCTCTTCTGGCTTCGCTGTGAACCGACCTACTTCAATAGAAAGGGGAAGGATACCAGTTCTCAGCTGAGCACCACTGATCTCTGGCTGATCTCTGGCTCCTACAGTAGTTAGGAAGGACGTAACATAGGGCTCAGGACTAAAACACTGCTTCATCTGAACACATGAACGACATGTTCTATGTTACTACACACTGACTAACGTGTGGCTCAACCAACTCTCTCCATGACTTCTAGCCTGTGAGTCACTATGTTGTCATTTACGTTTCTCTGTGTAGACTAAATTCTCACTCTAGTCTACTTGTTACTCAGCATGTTGTCGTGTATTTGCATCTCCTATTTAGGCTGGACAACTGTTTCCTGACAGAGAACAGTTGTGAGGAGTTGGCTTCAACCCTCAGCTCAAACTCCCACCTGACAGAGCTGGACCTCAGTCACAATGACCTGCATGACTCAGGAGTGAAGCTGCTCTCTGAGGGACTGAAGAGTCCCAACTGTAGACTGAAGATACTGAGGTCAGTTATTAGAAACACACTCCACCAATGAGAGATAAATATTTTGATAATTCCACAAATCAATGTATTTATGATGAAAAGGTAAACATTGATATGTAGCTGAGAATATATTATTCTTTATTTGGCAAATAATAGATTATTCAATTTCTCTTATGTCACTTGCTCTCATTTTACATCATGCATCATACTGGTAAACACATTGTATGCAGTTCCATCTCTCACCAGCAGAGTGCAGCAGAGCTGTTGTAATATCCTGATGCCCTCTCTCTCTATAGGCTGTCTTTCTGTCGAGTCACAGAGGAAGGCTGTGCTGCTCTGGCTTCAGCACTCAGGTCAAACCCCTCCCACCTGAGAGAACTGGACCTGAGCTACAATCACCCAGGAGACTCAGGAGTGGAGCTGCTCTCTGATCCACTCTTAAGGCTGGAGAAACTCAAGTTAGTATTGATTAGTAATGCATGTTTTTGCCATTTTTTGCAGAGCTGTGTTTTTAAGTCCAGTTACTGTTGCTGTAACCATTTTCAGATTGTCTGTATTTCTCATGTTAGTCTGAGAACAGTGGGTCCTGATATTGGCTCCTGCCTCATCACTCTTTTAAGCAGTACTTCACACACAGACAGATCCTTATATTGAGTTATCACTGTTTGTCAGTTGTCTCTTGTCCAGACTGCTCTTCATACAGTACATAGGCTGTGTGTGTGTGTGTGTGTGTGTGTGTGTGTGTGTGTGTGTGTGTGTGTGTGTGTGTGTGTGTGTGTGTGTGTGTGTGTGTGTATCACTCTTTCACTCTCTTCCTCTGCCTCTCTCATAGTGTGGACCATAATGAAGAGATCTGGGTGAAATCACAGCTGCTTAAGAAGTGTAAGTTGTTGTTTTGAAGAGCTGTTTTGGTCAATGTACAAAACAATAACCTGAGGGAATCACAACCATCCATTGACTTGATATGTGGAAATGCTTGACCTCAATCTTTTGTTGACTCAAACTTTAACCTTGTTGTTCCTGGATCAATTCATATTTAATTTTCCAAAATGTTAACATAGCCAGGAACACACACACACACACACACACACACACACACACACATTCTAACACAGGTTGTAATCCAGCCTTTCTCCTCTCATCTGTAGATGCCTGTGATCTCAGTCTGGACCCAAACACAGCACACAGAGAGCTCTCTCTGTCTGAGGACAACAGGAGGGTGGAGAGGGTTGAAGAGGATCAGCTGTATCCTGATCACCCAGAGAGGTTTGATGAACATGAACAGGTGCTGTGTAGAGAGGGTCTGACTGGACGCCATTACTGGGAGGTGGATATGAAGGGGGATGGTCGGATAGGAGTGACATATAAGAGCATCAGCAGGAAGGGAGGCAGCCGTGCCTGTCGACTTGGATACAATGACAAATCCTGGAATCTGATGAAGTGGGGGAAGAAAGTCTTTGTCTGGCACAATCAAGAAATGACTATTTTACCTGATTGGTTACCTGCATCCATCAGAGTAGGAGTTTTCCTGGACTGGTCAGCTGGCGTACTCTCCTTCTACAGGATCTCCTCTGACACAATGACCCACCTGTACACATTCCACACCACATTCACTGAGCCCCTCTACCCAGCTTTTAGGGTGAATGAGATGAACACCTCAGTGACCCTGTGCCAGGTAGAGTAGCCTCCCGTGTCCTGGAGGAACACCTTGGTCTCCATGGAAACACAGTTCTGTCCCCACACACCTGTGTGACATGATGGGGTGTGGTTGATTGTAACCATGACTACAGATACAGAGGTTGTCCCAGGTCAATGTTGACATTGATGACCCCACTGTGGTCATGAGGAGATGAAGGGTTCTGTCCCTTTGACTGGACGTCCTTGTTCTGTTAGAGTGCTGCGCTGTAAAAGGACTTTCACTGTGAATAGCAGAGACTTGACTTGTTAAATCTATGATTGAGGTTGATATAATGTGTGACGTCTGTAAATATGATATAATGTATGATATCTGAGAATATGTCAATTTGTTCAATGTTTGTGTTGCAGCATGAATTCAACACAACACTCCTGTTTTATAATGACAACCTTTTGATTTCATGACTTGTTCAAGATGAATAATTGAGATACTGTTTATGGAAACAATGATCCTGCAGAATATGTTTTAAGTCGTGCATAAATTGCTCGTCTATGTACAGTATGATTGTTGTTTTGCACATTGTGATAATAAAATGCTAAATCTTCGTATTAACATGAATTCATATTTCAACTCCCAAAGAGTATGTTTTTACTAGTGATATGAGATCTATTTTAGGTACTTACTGTGTGTGTGTGTGTGTGTGTGTGTGTGTGTGTGTGTGTTTGGTTGGAACTAAGTGTTTCTGGCTGGCCATATGGAAAGACAAGCTGCAGGTTCATACTCTAGCACCCAAGGAAAACGTGTGCCCACATGTGTGTGTGTGTGTGTGTGTGTGTGTGTGTGTGTGTGTGTGTGTGTGTGTCTGCTTGCACACCCTGCCACACACAAACACTAGAGGAGGAATCCTATGCTTCACTAGTTGGTGTGTGTGTGGTTGACTGCTGCCGTCATGGTTACTCTTCTTGGTTTGCTGGGCTTGTGGGTCAGTGGTCATGTGACGTGACCAGGAAATATGTAAATGTCTCTGCTTGTTATGATCACACCCTGATTAAGGCACTATCTCCAAAAGAGAGAAGAGTGTGTGACTGTGTGTGTGTGTATTTGTGCTCTGTGTTTACTCTTTAGTGCTACTCTACAGCCAGCATAGCTTTAGAACAGAGTCTCTCTGCCTCTCTATCCTGGACTCACTCAGTGGAACTAGAAGTCACATGTTATGTTGACTAGATTTATGGACATCAGGGGCCTCATTTATCAAAGAGCGTGTAAATTCAGGTGTAAAAGAGGGCGTACGACGAAAACCAGAAAAGGGCGGACTGCCGCGTACGACGAGAATATTTACACGCTTTTCGGATCCATCAAACATGGCGTACACGCTGCTGCGCCGATTTCTCAATCCCACGGTGTCGTAGAACACAGCGGACGTGCACGCGCCTCGTGTTCCGCCCTCTCCACGCCCAAATTCAACCATATATGGTCAAAACTATGACGGTAATCAACGGCTCTGTGCACCAGCTCCACTACTTCCTGAAAGTCACTTGGCATCTTTATTTCCTGTCCTATATGATTGGCTTAAGTGATTCATCAGGTGTGCGGAAGACCCAGCGCACACCTGATGAATCATTAAATCCAATCATATTGGACAGGAAATGTAGGGCCAATCCCAAACCACCCCCTACCCACTCCCACTCCGCCACCGAGTGTCCCTCCAAATGAAGTGTCACTCGCAGCTGTGGATCGCACTCTCAATCGAGGGGGAGGGTATATAAATGAAAAGCCAAATGTGGGACGGACTCCCCACTCCACCGGAACCGACTGGGACAGGGCCGTCACCATGGCATGTTTAGGTGATTTATGGGAAAAAAAATTAGGATTTATAATACAAATATAAATCACTATAATTAAATCCATGTATGATGAGAAATGGTCAAAAGTCCAAACGGAAATGTTTTTTCAAATGAACTCTAACTAAATGAATACTATGACACTGTCCCGAGACAAAGACATAAATCCATTAATAACTTACTCCTATGCCTCTTGGGCAGCATTCCTTCTTTTGTGAAGCTCAATTTGCATATCGCAGCCTAATGGAAAGGAATATATGATGTAGGCTACATTTGACGTAGACCTAGGCCTATTTAGATTTATTTTATGTCGGCTATGAATACAGGCTTTTAAGAGTTTGCTACAAGTCAAGTGATATAGGGATAAAGTGATGTTCTCCTATTTTTGTCTTCGATTTTGTTTGAGGCAATGAAATCAGTGTGAGAAAAACAAATGTTTGAGTGCTGTAAAATAATCTGCAATAATTGACAGTGTAGGAAGACGGAACGTTATTTATATGCGGTTTCCTGAGGCATCTCTTCCACGTGCACTTCCTGCTTCGGCTATCGGGCTATCGATGCAGGTGTAGCCAGGCTCAATCTGCGTTGTGTTTACGGAGCACACTGGAGGACGACGTGCATTCAAATATCTTTTTTATTGTAGACTGTTCCTGCATGGACATCTGCATGGACATAGACAGGGCACGAGAACACATTAGCCTCTGGCAATAGTTCGTTGCTCGTTGGCTAACCCTGCAGTCATGAAAACGGGGAAACATTCTTTTTATATTCTTATGTGAAATAAAAGTGACCTCAAGTCTAACATAACTCATTCAATATGAAATACTTCAAATCTCCCAGGGGGGGGGGGTTACATACACTATAACAGCAGCCTAAGTACTGTCACAAGATTAGCTTAGACAGACCGACAGCACTGACCTTGTTGCACCCATACTCTGCAAAAGGGAAGGAAATATAGATGCGCACAGTTAACCCCACAAGGTCACGCCCCCAGATACCCCAAAACCAATCCCCAGCCCTGTGTATAATAAATCAACCAATTAAAATCAAAGGCGAGCAGAAACCCAAGGAAAATAATAATTATTAAAGTTATACAATAAGAAAATCTAGTGGAACAATATTAATCCTGTTACACAGGCTTGCTATTTAAGGGGTTGACAGCCCACTCGCACTCCAAGCGCACTCCAAGCTAATTGGTTTGGGACGGCCCTTAATATGGCGAAGCTCGGCGTGAACGCGCAAACGGAGGGGGAGTGGATAGGGCGAGGGCTTAGGGGGTGGTTTGAGATTGGGCCAAAGGAGCCAAGTGACTTTCAGGAAGTAGTGAAGCTGGTGCACAGAGCCTAACGCGGAAAGAAGAGAAACTTTTCGGAGACGGAGGTGCATGTGCTTGTTGGTGAGGTCCACGCGAGGAAACAAATCATCTTCGGAAGGTATTTGTACGAGCCTACCTTTGTCTGATTGCTCCTACAGTTTAGGTAGCCTACTGTACGTTTCGTGCATCCTGTATGTGGCGTAGGCTACACGGACATGCTGTATTATGTGGCTGTGAGGGAAGCAAACATTCCACACATTCTGTGGTAGGCTATGATTGATTTAGGACCAAAAACAGGGAACGATAACACAGATGACTACTTCATAATGTTAGACCACATTAAACATTTTCCCCTCTGGGAAATTAAGACTCATCTAAATCACCCGGTAAATCACACTTAAGCATTTATTTGGCTGCCAACAGAAAAACATATCAAATGAATATGGCTACACAATAAAATGTTTAATGCATAATCAAGTTCACAGACAAACTCAAAGAAAATGACTGAAATTGTTTCTCAAGACTCTGACGTGGGGTGGGACTAACTACAGCGGCCCTCAAGGGTCATAAATCATCCCCTCATCCTGCAGGTCCTGAGATGGAGGGAGAGCGCCCCCCAGTGGCAGCATCACCACATGACTATCACACCTAGTGAACTATGAATTTTGATTCCAGACCCAGACACACACACACACACTGAGGGTTTTTGTGGTGACTTACTTTCTTTCTCTCTCTTTATTTTTTCCTCCCCTCTTTTTTCTTCCCCTTCCCCTCTTTCTCCCCCTATTCTGTTGTTTCCCCGTTTTTCTTCTCTCTCTCAACAGGTTCTGGAGAGGAAGTGAGAGAAGAGAGGGAGATAGAGGGAGGACAGGAGAGAGAGAGAGAGAGAGAGAGGGGGGTATATATATACACATATGGAGTAACTAAATTACATGCATGGTGTAAGGACTGAGGAGATCAGACCATGAGGAGAAATACTTCCAAATATCGGAGTGAGGAGAGGGACTCTCAACGGAGGACAGAACAGAGGAGAGAAAACATCAGAAGAAGGCTGGAAAAGAGGGAGGTAGAGAAAAGAAAAGAGGGAGAGGACGAGAAGATAGAAGATGGGAAGACAAAAGAGAAGAGAAAATCAGAGGGACCAGAGAGGAAGAGAGATGAGAGAGAGGCTAAGAGGAAGAGAGATGAGAGAGAGGCTGGGATGAGGAGAGGAGAGAGGGAGGCTGGGATGAGGAGAGAGAGAGAGGGAGGCAGGGATGAGGAGAGAGAGGCTGGGATGAGGAGAAAGAGAGAGGGAGGCAGAGATGAGGAGAGGAGAGAAAGAGAGGCTGGGATGAGGAGAGGAGAGAGGGAGGCTGGGATGAGGAGAGGAGAGAGGGAGGCTGGGATGAGGAGAGAGAGAGAGGGAGGCAGAGATGAGGAGAGGAGAGAGAGAGGCTGGGATGAGGAGAGGAGAGAGAGGCTGGGATGAGGAGAGGAGAGAGGGAGGCTGGGATGAGGAGAGAGAGAGAGGCTGGGATGAGGAGAGGAGAGGACTCAAAAGAGAAGAGGGATGAGGGTGAGGCTGAAAGGAGGAGAGAAGAGGAGGAGACAGAAAAGAAGAGAAAAGCAGAGGGAGCAGAGATGAAGAGAGAAGAGATGGAGGCGGAGAAGAAGAGAGAAGAGGAGAGAGAAGAGAGGAGAGATGAGGGTGAGGCTGAAAGGAGGAGAGACGAGGAGGAGACAGAAGAGAAGACAGAGGAGGACAGCAGCGGAGCTGCATCTGATGACCAGAGAGACTCAAGGTGAGGTCAACTGATATCAGTCAGATGCTATCCTGTCAATGTGTCTAGAAAGCTACAAAGAATCCTACTTGTTTGCTGTTGAAATGAAACCAAATGCCTGTTTTCTCATTTTCAGATCATCCTCCTGTCATGACAAGCAGAGTGAGACTAAGAGGAGCGATGAACTCAAAGGTAAGGTTGCATATGGAACACTGTGTGTGTGTGTGTGTGTGTGTGTGTGTGTGTGTGTGTGTGTGTGTGTGTGTGTGTGTGTGTGTGTGTGTGTGTGTGTGTCAGACATTTGAACACAGTTGACACATTTCTTAGAATGTACTATATATATTTTGATGAAGTAGATGGAACTTTACAGATAAGGGTCATGTATCAAATGTCTGTCTTGTAACTTGTTAAAACTGTGTGTGTGTGTGTGTGTGTGTGTGTATTCTTCTTCAGATGCAGAGTTTGTGGACACTCACAGAACAGCGCTCATTCAGAGGGTTACTGCGGTGATGTCCATAGCAGATGAACTGCTCCAGAAGGGTATGATCCCTGATGAGCTCTACTCTTCCATCCGTACCACCCGGACCAGACAGGAACAGATGAGGGAGCTGTACGAGGCTTTAACCTCTGGGGGAGTAAAGGTCAAATCGGCCTTCTACAGGATCCTCCAGGAGAAAGAGCCTCATTTGGTCCAGGACCTTGGTAAGCTCTGCTGTTAGATTATGTTTATTTAATCTTGTCACAATCAAATAAATTGTGTTTCTTATTCTTATCTATAACTGCACCATAACAACAATGAACTCCAAACTATCTAAGAGACAACATATGGAGAACATACTGCACCAGAGCTCTACCAAGTTAGCCTGATAATCTATAGTAAACTGTGTGTGTGTGTGTGTGTGTGTGTGTGTGTGTGTGTGTGTGCACGCGCACGCGCGCATGTGTGTTTGTTCATCCCGCGCTTCTTTCTGTGTGCTACAGTAGCATTGTTGTCCCCTCCAGAAGGTCATACTGCTACAAGAACACAATCATCCTTTATCATTCCTGAGGTTGTGTAGGACAGTATCATCCTTTATCATCCCTGAGGTTCTGTAGGACAGTATCATCCTTTATCATCCCTGAGGTTCTGTAGGACAGTATCGTCCTTTATCATCCCTGAGGTTCTGTAGGACAGTATCATCCTTTATCATCCCCGAGGTTCTGTAGGACAGTATCGTCCTTTATCATCCCCGAGGTTCTGTAGGACAGTATCATCCTTTATCATCCCTGAGGTTCTGTAGGACAGTATCATCCTTTATCATCCCCGAGGTTCTGTAGGACAGTATCATCCTTTATCATCCCCGAGGTTCTGTAGGACAGTATCGTCCTGGTCTTGAACATCATGGGTCTTGTTTTTCCTTATCATTTCAGAAGGCGTAGCCACAGCCACACCATGCAGTGCCACCAAACAAAGGTGAGATATGTAAAATCAGGAGAATGTTTTTGTTAGAAGGGTCCATTGTGTTTCACAGATCTATACACTGCTACTGTATGAGGATTCTGCTTGTACTGGATGTTGTTTTATGCTTTTTATTCTTCATGTCTCACTCTACATTTTCACTTTCTCCCATTCTCCCCTGTGCTGAACCAAAAAAGAGTTAAAGACACACTTCAAGACAGTTTGAAGAAAAGTTTCAGATTCATGTTTGAGGGGACTACAGAAGACAGAAAAACTCTCCTCAACAGCATCTACACAGAGCTCTACATCACTGATGGAGAGAGTAAAGAAGTTAATACAGAACATGAGATCAGGCGGATTGAATCACTCCAAAAATCATCAGTTACTTCTATCAACTGTAATGACATCTTCAAACCCCGTCCTGAACAAGAAGAATCCATCAGAACTCTGATGACGAAAGGCATGGCGGGTATAGGAAAGACAGTCTCAGTGCAGAAGTTCATCCTTGACTGGGCAGAAGGGAAAGCCAATCAGGATATAGATTTCATCTTTGTGCTTCCATTCAGAGAGCTGAATTTGATCCAGGATGAGCAGTACAGTCTGCATGACCTTCTGTGTTACTTTCACCCTGAACTGACAGAGATGGCAGACGCAAGCATGTTTGCATCCTCTAAAGTTCTGTTCATCTTTGATGGACTGGATGAAAGCAAACTTACATTCAGTTTCAGAAACAAGAGGTTGAATGATTTAACAGAGACATCATCACTGGACATGCTGCTGACAAACCTCATCAAGGGACATCTGTTTCCCTCTGCTCTCCTCTGGATAACCACTCGACCTGCAGCAGCCAATAAGATTGAACGCCAGTGCATTGACCAGATGACAGAAGTACGAGGGTTCACAGACCAACAGAAGGAGAAGTACTTCAGGAAGCAGTTCAGTGAAGATGAGGAACTAGCCAACAAAATCATCGATCACATCAAGAAAAACAGAAGCCTCTACATCATGTGTTACATACCTATCATGTGTTACATCACTGCCAAGGTTCTAGCACCTATGCTGAGTAAAAACAAGAAAGGAGAGATCCCTACATCTCTGACTGAGATGTACGTTCACTTCCTGATCACTCAAACAGGGGTGGCGCTTGGAAAGTATGAAGAGAGAAACGAGAAAGATCAATCTAGACAGAAGATCCTGAAATCAAGAGACAGCGACATTCTGAAACTGGCCCAGCTGGCATTCCAACAGCTGCTGAAGGGAAATCTCATATTCACAGAGGAAGACCTGAACAACTGTGGAATTGATTTCAATGAAGCAGCAGTGGAAAGTGGATTGTGCACAGAAATCCTGAAGAAAGAGGATGGACTGTATGAGAAGAAAGTGTACAGCTTTGTGAACCTGAGCTTTCAGGAGTTCCTCGCTGCTGTCTATGTGTTCTACTGCTGTGTGACCAAGAACATCATTTCACTGGAGTCTCTCCTGGAGAATGTGTCGACAGAGCTGCCCCTGCATGAGGTGCTGAAGAGAGTCGTGGATGAAGCTCTACAGAGTGAGAATGGACATCTGGACCTGTTCCTCCGCTTCCTACTTGGCATCTCACTGGAGTCCAACCAGACTCTCCTACAAGGCCTTCTGCCACAGACAGAAAGAAGCTCAGAGACTGTTGAGGAGATGAAGAAATACCTTAGGAAACCAGATGTGGAGAACCTCTCACCTGAGAGGCAAGTCAATCTCTTCCTCTGCTTGACTGAGATGAAAGACAGTTCAGTACATGAAGACATTCACAAGTTCCTCATGTCACCAGATCGAGATAAACGCGCTCTCTCAGGAGATCACTGCTCAGCACTGGCCAACGCACTTCTGATGTCACAGTGTGTGCTGGACGAGATGGACCTGAGGAAATACAACATCGACCCGTGGGGGCATAACAGATTGATCCCAGCTGTGAGGAAATGCAGAAGGGCAATGTATGTATTAATCTCAAACACACATCACACTGATACGAATGACAGGCCTACAGTATGTTGATGTTATGCTTGATGTTCATTCCATTGTCCTATCCTGGTTCTACTGACATAGTGTGATCGTTTTAAAGGGCAGTTTTTCGGGTCAGTCACAGTCCCTCAGATATATGGGACACAACAGGTGTGAAAGATGTTGTAGATGACCTTTAAAACTTGTTGAAAATAAAATAAAAAATTGGTAAAAAAAAATAAGAAAAGAATGTGCTTTACATGATGAACAGCAAAGGCAGAGAACAGCATATTCAATCAATCAATCAAAGCTTTATTTGTATAGCGCATTTCATACACAGAGGCAACACAATGCGCTTTACAGAGAACAAGGGAGGTGGGCATACGACCCACTCTCTACATATTATCCCCCTCGGGAGTCAAATAGAACCAAAGATGGAGGCTGGGATGGTGGACAATGATGAGCAATACAACTACAGCTAGCACATATCTGTCACACATCACTTTAATATGAATGAACAAGTGTTGATTTATACATAATGTTGATTTCATTTAATGGGAATTCAGTTAGAGTGTCAGGCTACTACTAACCAGGGTTACAGCAGACAATAGTTCAGGGAAGGTGAGTGTGGAAATGCACATGAGGAGAATTCACTTTATTTGTCACGAATAGCAACTAACTATGGAAGCCCTGAAGGGTAAAAAAACAAAACAGCTAAGTTGTTCGAACGAGATACCTAGGTCGTTCAAACAACATAACCAACTTTTTAGAAAGACGTGCTGGCAATTTGTTCTACGTGTTATGTTAAGTTTTAAAGTGTCTCCAACAAAGTATATAAGGAATTAATGTGTTTTGAATAGCCCAGCACGTCTTTCTAACAAATTGGTTATGTCGTTCGAATTAGTTCGCTATCTCGTTCGTTATCTCATTCGCTATCTTGTTCAAACGACTTGGGTGTCTAAGATAAAGATAAAGATAAACGTTATCGCTTGGCTTCCGTAAATAACATGCGGTCCAAGACCCTTATTTCCCATGGTTTGTGGATTATGATAGATAGGGCTAGAAAAGGAAAACAAAATTTTTCTCGGTATCATTCAGCATCAGAGACCAATCTAATCAATATAAACTTTTAATTCAATGGGTTTTTTTTGTTTTTGAAGCCACCAATACCTGTATCGAGCCATTTGAAACATGTGCTGTGCACGAGCCTCTGGGACGCTGGTCGCGCGTTCGTGAGTCCTGCGAGCTCGGCGGAAAACCCGTCACCATAGGAAGACCCGCCCTACTCTGCCTCTGATTGGATAGTTTTAAGGAAGTCATGCAATGACGTCGGCTAACATTTGCTATGCTTTTAGCAATGAAGCTGCTATGATCATGCTAATCATAGATATGAACGTATGTCTATGATGCAAATGATCATGACATGTGGTTACTTTAGGACATCGTTGGAAAAGATCTAGAGGGTAAGTGGGTCAATGTTGAATAACTTAGCTAACATTATCTAATGTTACATTTCTTAATATTAACATCAACTATATTGATAGGCTAGGTTGCTATGCTAACGGTAGCTAATGCTAACGGCTTAGGGTTAACTTTAGTTAACGTTAGTTAATGCTAACGTTACGTTCGGAGGTCTCGGATGTATTTCAATTTTAACATAATGTTGAGCATGCTCAATGTGACATTGTTCATACATTGATTACAGTCTGTAATCTTGTATGGCGTTTTTAGCTATAGTGGGCTGATGCTACTATAGCATTTGCCACATTATACATCAAATTAATCAAGCATGGTTATTGTTATTACCTGAAGGCATTATTACCATTGCAAGTAAGCATGCCATGTATATGCCATGCCTGAAAATCTAATTAATATTGTGATTCTTCCCCATCATAGCTCATTGTACACTGATATAATCATTCTCCTTGCTTTTGCTAATACTCATCTCTTTTATCAAACTTTATGGTAGGAAATAAATCTGGCTGTGATTCGTCACTAGTGCTCATCCAGGCTGTTGTCTTCTCCCGCCTGGACTCCTGCAACTCCCTACTTGCTGCCATCCTGCAGCGTTGGCCATCAGACTCCTGGAGAAAGCTGCTGCTGACCTGGTGTTCAACAGCCCCATGTTCTTCCACACAACTTCCCTACTCCGTTCTCAGAACTGGCTCCCTGCGCTGTCCCATCCAGTTTAGGACTGTGGTGCAAGCCTACAGGGCAAATGAACAGCTCCCTCCGACCTCCAGGCTGTGGTCAAGCTCTGCTGCCTTGAGGTGATTGGTTCCCCAGTTGCTCCAAGCCCCCCTATGGCAGATTGGCGTGGCCATGGCTTTTTTCTGTCCTGGCCTCACAGTGGTGGAATGAACTGTCCACTGACTTAGAGGATTTTATGATGACTAACAAGTGTAGGCAGGGAAACAAAAATGTGTCTATAAGGAAAGGAGCTGACTGCCTTAGCAAGTGGGTTGGTGAATCAGAACACATAATCAGCTCTGCCTTCTCTTTGACCAGGTTAGCCAATGGGGCAACTGTGGCGGTTGGGGGAGGGGGGTATAATTATTGGACAGGACACCTGACCATCGTCCTCAGTGTTGATTGAGAGCTTGTGGTGGCTGTTTGTTGGTCTCTCCCCAGGTCAACCTAATGAGACCCTCCTTCATCTTCTTCCACAAGATAGACCGGCTGGCCCCAGTACGCTCCAGCAGACAGGACCAGATACACAGGTGAGGCTTGTCTGTCACGGAGCCACCGCCTCGCTCCGCCTCCGGTGTAACTCGGTTCTTCAGCTTGGCTGCGTACTTGATTGATGTTGGACATGGGCGATTGGAACTAAACTAACCTTGCGTTGCATTTGTCTCTCTCTCTCTGGCTCTATCGTGTCCACTCTGCTGGCGCTGATGGATGGGTTGGACAGTCAAGGGGAGCCAGTGGTCCAGTTCCTGTTCATGCTTGGTTGTTGCCTACTCACCTTCCCATCTCCTGCATCACCTGCCACCTGTCTCCACTCTGCCCAGCTGCACCTCATCCCTCATTACTCTTAGCATTATACCAGTCAATTTCCCTTGGTTTTCTGTAAGATCATCCAGTCATCTACCTAGTCTGTTCAGCTCTTCTGTCTGCCATATTTTGAAGTTGTTCATTGAAATTGAGTTAAAGTAGTTTGTATGGGTCAAGCATCCTCCAGTTTGTATGACTCAAGATCTGTTTACTGCCATGTATATGGTTCACACATACTAGAAATTTGACTAGGGTTAAGGCATACACTGTTGTAGACACAGGACTGGGAGCAGGACAGGACAGTGCAAATACATGACAGTTTTCTTGCATGTCAAGTTGGTCAGTTGGTGACATGTTTTTAATTGTTGTTTTGTGATCACTGTCTTTGTGATATTTTCTGATGACCAAGCCTTTGATCTAAGCAGAGCCTTAGCACATTATGGAGGAACCATGTTCATTTCTTTTACCGATCCCTGAGAGCAAGATCTGTGAATGTCCTGAACAGTGTCGTGGCCACATTTGTTGGGAATTTGGGTGGAAACCGTGTGGAACATCATTGCATAGTTTGACTGCCATTTCATACCAACATTAAGAGAAAGTGGAGAAGTAGGCTATACCTAGAAAATACTATAGGTGTGCAATTCGTTTGTACAGTCTGGTAGTTAAATGGTTAAAAATGGGCAAGCAATAACATTGGAGGGAAATGTATACTGACACCGATGATTGTTTCAGAAATGGTCTGAGACAAAATAATGAAATGTGATGAAAATGTATGGAGCTGGCTGTTATCAAGAAATGTTAATCTTACCCTTTGTAAGCTGTTTCTAATTAGTTGTGTGTGACTCCTGTTTGACCGCACGAGGGTTTCTGGAGAAGGAGGTCACGCCAGGGGGGTCACGTTGATACTCAAGGGGGGTTCTAGGTAGAGGACGTGTCTCCACCGGACAGATTTACATGTTCCCTAGGCCAAGGGTGACATTCTCTCATGTGATGTACAAACACCGACTGTTTAGATACTGGGGCGTCAGGCGCCTCATCCTATCTTCAGTGCGAGGCTGTATTTCGAGAAGAGAGAGAGAGCTTTGTCTAGAAGGAAGGAGGGGGGTGTGGGACACCCCCCCTTCTCCAAGGGTTAAAACCACTATTCAGTTTGCATCTGCTTCGATTTGGGTTCAGCCAGCATCCAGACAGGTCTTTTGTATGTTATACCTTCTGGAATAAACCGCTTTTGCTTATACTCAAATCCCGTGTTGGAGAGATTCATTTGGAACACCTGAGAAAGGAGACACTGGACTGTGTGGTATATTAGGAGATTGGGGGTCCGTCTTTTATTGGAAACAAGAAAACACAACACAGAGCTAATCAAGGACAATAATAAAAGACAAAGAGATTCAACAAATGTTATACATCAGTATTGTGAAACACTGAACATATTTTAATGACTGACAAGGAGAGAGGAAACAGTCCAAGTTAATCAATAATAACTAGGCTCACTATGAACAGTGTGTATTATTGGCTCTGTTCTGACATCAGTGCACAGTTCATTCCACCACTGTGAGGCCAGGACAGAAAAGAGCCATGGCCGTTACAATCTGCCATAGGGGGGCTTGGAGCAACTGGGGAACCAATCACCTCAAGGCAGCAGAGCTTGACCACAGCCTGGAGGTAGGAGGGAGCTGTTCATTTGCCCTGTAGGCTTGCACCACAGTCCTAAACTGGATGGGACAGCGCAGGGAGCCAATGCTGAGAACGGAGTAGGGAAGTTGTGTGGAAGAGCATGGGGCTGTTGAACACCAGGTCAGCAGCAGCTTTCTCCAGGAGTCTGATGGCCAACGCTGCAGGATGGCAGCAAGTAGGGAGTTGCAGGAGTCCAGGCGGGAGATGACAACAGCCTGGATGAGCACTAGTGACGAATCACAGGCAGATTTCTTTCCTAGCACAAAGTTTGATAAAAGAGATGAGTATTAGCAAAGGCAAGGAGAATGATTATATCAGTGTACAATGAGCTATGATGGGGAAGAATCACAATATTATTTGATTTCCAGGCATGGCATAAACATGGCATGCTTACTTGCAATGGTAATAATGCCTTCAGGTAATAACACTAACCATGCTTGATTAATTTGATGTATAATGTGGCAAATGCTATAGTAGCAGCAGCAAGCATCAGCCAACTATATAGCTAAATAACGCCAGACAAGATTACAGACTGTAATCAATGTATGAACAATGTCACATTGAGCATGCTCAACATTATGTTAAAATTGAAATACATCTGAGACCTCCGAACGTAACGTTAGCATTAACTAACGTTAACTAAAGTTAACCCTAAGCCGTTAGCATTAGCTACAGTTAGCATAGCTCCCTAGCCTATCAATATAGTTGACGTTAATATAAAGAAATGTAACATTAGATAATGTTAGCTAAGTTATTCAACATTGACCCACTTACCCTCTAGATCTTTTCCAACGATGTCCTAAAGTAACCACATGTCATGATCATTTGCATCATAGACATACGTTCATATCTATGATTAGCATGATCATAGCAGCTTCATTGCTAAAAGCATAGCAAATGTTAGCCGACATCATTGCATGACTTCCTTAAAACTATTCAATCAGAGGCAGAGTAGGGCGGGTCTTCCTATGCTGACGTGTTTTCCGCCGAGTTCGCAGGACTCATGAACGCGTGCCCAGCGTCCCCGAGGCTCGTGCACAGCACATGTTTCAAATGGCTCGATACAGGTATTGGTGGCTTCAAAAACAAAAAAAAACCATTGAATTAAAAGTTTATATTGATTAGATTGGTCTCTGATGCTGAATAATACCTAGAAAAATTTTGTTTTCCTTTTCTAGCCCTATCTATCATAATCCACAAACCATGGGAAATAAGGGTCTTGGACCGCATGCCGTCACGTGACTTGCAATACCGAGCTTTGGCCACTACGTCAAATGGCTTCATGCGCCTGTGAGCAACTTTCATTGAAATGAATAGGCAGCCATTTTCAATGCCGTCTCCAGTTATATTATACCTCCATGGATGCAAAGCGTAAGATAATTAAGAGTTTCTCCTATTGAAAACATGCACACTGATCTCTGGCAAGGTTTGCATATCGTATGCGGGTCAGTCTGTCTACTTATCCGTACAAAGGGGCCTGGTTTGTGTGTTTGCAATCGCTCTAGCCAAGCTAACCTAGTGCTAGCTAACGTTAGACGACTAGCTAGCAGTTGGCTAAATATATAAATATGTCAGGCTGTTGCTATAGCAAACCATGGCATGCATTTCTTGTCGAAGCAAAACTTTTAAGCCACCATAGTGCTATCTTGTTTCATCCAGTCCATTGTGTTACATTTTGATTTGAGACTCTCATGGCTAGCTACGGTAGCAATGCTACCTACAGATGTGGGAACATAAGAATGTAACTTGACCCGCGGTATTCTAACAGGCGCTTTACGTCATTCCGCACCACCGCTCGCCTGCCCATAGGGGCGCAGTAACACCACTCATTGACCCAGCGCTGTAGCTCATCTCGCCTACCGTTCTCAAACTCCTTGTCCTCTGTCTGGTTGTAATTTAATTATTACGAACAAAGCCTATCTATTTATAGTTTCTATCTCTGTAACTGTCGCCGGGTCTATATCTGTTAACTGTCGGGACAAGTAGAAGTTTAATACATTAGGCAGAGTGTTCTCATATGGAACATGGCATCAGGACGAGTAAGATGGCTAACGAACGGAGATGACCAGAGATGTGTTTGAAATGGTTCACTCACTCCCTCCCTATTACCATGGATGTATTGAGTGCGACTCATAGTGAACTACATGGGGAATGATTTAACAGTTTTGGGACACATGGAATGTAACTGCGTAAGATATTCATGACTCAAACAAGCAGACGCGCCGATCACTGATGGCAGCAGGTTGAAATATCAGGTAGTAGCCTAGGCTATTCAGGTTCCATGTTTAGTTGAATGATAAATCCCATATAAATGGTTGGAATTCTAATGATGTGCAAGTGTGATTTTGTCAACTTAATGCTGTCTGCTAATAGCAGGCTGTGAAGCTGCACGATGAGACCGTGATAGCACGTTAGCTCACGACAGCAGCTTCCATAATATTAACGGTAGCTGTCGGTGGCTAAAAAGCAGATAGATAACTTTTCAACGTTGATTCCTGTAGCTATTTTGATGCTATAAGTTCAACTTCTGTTTCTCGGGCAGGAACGGAGACGAACTCGCATTAGCAGCAAAGCAGCTAGAGGAATGATCGCGCGGTCTCTTTAGCCCTGAGACCATCAGGCAGGCAGCAGGAGGTCGTTGAAGGCTTTATATATTATTATGATATTATGTCTAATAATACATTCGTTGAAAGTAGGCTACACAGGCTGATCTACTATACGGAATTGGACCGAGGAGTGTTCTCATATGGAACTATGCTGCACACGCCCGCCCGCGACAAGAGCTGAATTGTAGTCAGCTTGCCCCGCTGCGCGCAGGACGCGTGCCTCCCCCGCTCCGAGCAGAACGCAGGCGGAATGTCGCTCCCCGTCTGAAACGGCCTTGACTCCTGGAATCCCAAGGTCTTTCATATTGAAATTATCTTGATGGCCTGGGAAGAGACGTGTTAAGGGAGTGCATCAGTCGTGAGCCTTGACAGTAGGCTACCAGCCTGCGCTGCGCTCAGAACAAAGTTGGATGAATGGATGGACTTTTTGGAATCCTGCAAAAATGTTTATTGCGCTCTAAAATCATGAAAGCATAAATGTAAAAATGCAGCAACAGAAGTAGTCTAGATGAGATGGTGGTTTAAATGAATGGCAACACATAAATTCAATGGCCGGTCATGGCAAAGCACCCGCTAACGCAGGCTACTCCCACGATCCAGGGCTAGGAAACCGGTTCCTCCAGTTTATTTGAATATAAAAGAATTTGGGGGGGTGGGGGGTTACAATAGTCTAGTCCAGGTTCGCTGGAGGACCTGTATTTTCAGTGTTTGCTGGTAGCGGACTGCATCGATCAATGCAATGACTCTTCAGTTTTACCCTTTTCATCAATAAAACATCATTTTTACAACCATGTCTCATTGATTGGGAAGGCATTTAGAGCTGCCGGTCTATTAGCCTACATTCGGACTCAGAGGATGACATAACTGTTTATTGAGAAACAATTGGCTATATAAAGAAATACCACAATGCATGTAGTCTAGATATATTACATTATGGTTATACACTTTATGGTAGACTGCCCTCTCGCTCGCTAAGCAGGCTACATTGTGGTTTTGTTCATCGCCTATAGGCTACACATTAGAAAAATGTTTTTTTTTATATAGACCTAGAAGGAATCATTTCCTATTTTAATACAATTCAAATTCTGCTTAGAGGGAATTATTTTCAACGGACATTATGACCTGAGCATAATTAATAATTATCTAAGTTAATATAGGCCTATGAGAACGCAACGCTTTTTACGATAGGCTAGGCCTATACGTCTTGTGATTGTACTGTAGCCTAGGCTACAACTTAAGGCTTGCCCTATTGAATTCATTTTATAGGCTACTCATTATTATCGAATTATCTAGTTGATATATGAATAAAACAATAAGCCGTTTTAATGGCTATGGGCTACTAGTTGTAGCTATATGATGCGCTCTGCTCTTACGCACGGTTGAGGCGGCAGCTCAAATACACAGCCAACTGGAGATGTCGCGTCTGGGGAGGCTCTGCGTCTCTCCACCAGTCCCCAGCGAGTCCAAGCTATTCCCAATGAATAATACTTAGGCCTATTTATAATAGCCTACATAGCGCAAAACTGTTCATATAATAGGCTGTAGCCAGCGCGAAACTGCGCATTCCCTATAGCCGTTCATTGAACAGCTGGCGGCCGGTAGGCTATAAATAAATAAAAACATACACGATATTTTGTTATTTGAATGATCTTGAATATATATATTCAAGATCATTCAAATAACAACATATTGTGTATGTTTTTTTCATTTATAATTTAACAATAGGGGGTGCAACAGAACACAATTTTAGGGAAAGTCATTGACAGGCGGACTTCAATGTTTTATTAAAATATAGTTATGTGCAAATGAAAACCCACAATCGTCCTATGGACCTTACCCCGATTTTGGAAATCAGATAAAGGCGTTCACAAGACCATTTCAATAATCGCATTATTACAATTATCGGTTGATGTCTCACTGTCAAACCTGCCGCTATGCACAAGATAGTTAATGTCCGGATATGATTGGCAATGAGTGATCTTTACTCATGGCGACTATTTCAATTTTGTATGGATCCACAAGTCGATCAAGCTTATTTTTTCTTTGTATCGTGCTGAAGCCATATAGCCTACTGCGCTCAGACTTGGCTACATTATGCCCCGTCTTCAAATTTACTTCCGGGGTTTACGAGTAGCCTAACAGTTGAATGCGTTCCAGAAACAAAACGCAAAACCCTCACGTTCACCACATCTTTACTAACAAATATATTTACAATACTGTTATTTTGCGCATTTGACCAAACAGCCACCACGTCTTGACCCGACGTCAGTTGCCGAGATAGATAGGCTACTGTAGGCCTAGATATATTATAGGTGTTCGTAATAATTAAATTACATCGAGGTGGATAAAACATGTGTTTGAGAACAAGGTAATAATAACAATTAAACGTTATTTGTATAGCCCCTTTCATACAGATACCTTCAGCTCAAAGTGCTTTACAACAGAGCATTTAAATTAAAGAATGTGAAATTTAATGATGCTTCATTCGTAGACTATAGGAGAAAAACAGAGCCCAGCCTGCTAAATCTACTCAAAGACGCCACCTGGCGGTAGTGCATCACTAAAACGAAATAACACCCATCTGAAATCCCACGAGATTTCCAACGGGATTTCCCTGCCAAATACCGCGACGTGAAATGCTGCAGCAAGTTACATTCTTATGTTCCCACATCTGTAAATACCCCGAATAGGATGGAATTGGATGTCAATTATAATGCAGTGGCTGGACATCAGATGCGCCTTTGTGTGTAATGGCAATCACGTATAGCTATATACGGTTTGTTTTTACATCTGTCTTATGTCAGTATTAAAGTCGTGTTGCTATCTCCGCTGACCTCTCTCTTCCGGGGTCGCCCAGCATCAGAGCTGGACGGACGACCTGCCGCTGTGTCAGATGTGCGTTGTCGGATCTGCGCCCAACTGTGTTTACGGCCCGGACGGCAAGGACACCCAGAGCCACCCCAACGAAGACGGGCACCTCCGATTCAGGTGCTAGCTCACCCAGAAACGACCCTCGGCCACACCCGGTGGGGGCTACACGTACTGTGGATATATAATACAGTGTGCAGCAGATTAGAGAACATGGTTGCAATGTCAGTATAGTGTGACAGTGATGACAGTTCACTGCAATTAGGACTGGGCGGATGTTGAAAGTATTAACACATCCTGTGTGTGTGTGTGTGTGTGTGTGTGTGTGTGTGTGTGTGTGTGTCCGTGTCCGACCAGAGGCGAGGATGGCTGCTTCCTGTATGGGGTGTTTAACGGGTACGATGGCAGCAGGGTGGCCAACTACGTGTCCCAGTGTCTGACGGCAGAGCTGCTGCTGGGACAGCTCAACTCCAGCCACACCGACGCCGACGTCCGCAGGATCCTCACACAGGTGTGTGTGTGTGTGTGCGCGTGTGTGTGCGTGGGTGGGCCGATGGGGGGTGTGCGTTGGTTCATTTACGCCGTTAAAAAAACCGCCGTGTTCTGAATGTAGCAGTAGAAACCAGCAAGACGCAACGTGAATAAATATGAGTCTGACTAAACGCTGGTCAGTAGAGGCTTGAACAGAAGGACCAGATGAGCACACGCTGCACCACACCTGCACATTCTGACATCTGAAGAATAGAAGAGAGTTGCAGCATATTGTTTAAATGCTAAAGATTTTATTGAAGTTTTCATTGAAGCTGTGAACTGATGAACGGACCGTAATAGAACGTAGGGATGATGTTTTATGTGTAGTGATATTGAGGGTGATGTTTTATGTGTAGTGATATTGAGGGTGATGTTTTATGTGTAGTGATATTGAGGGTGATGTTTTATGTGTAGTGATATTGAGGGTGATGTTTTATGTGTAGTGATATTGAGGGTGATGTTATGCAGCGGTCCAGCCCTCAGAGAAGCTGCTGTGTTGTTGTTGTAGTTCAGTCAGTGAGCAGGAGTCGCCCTCTGCTGGCCAGTCTTCTTCCTGCAACAGCTGAAGCAGAAAGCCCTGGAGAGCGCGGAGGAGGCCCTTTGGAACCAGCCTCTGCTGGACCTCCTCTTCTTCTTCTTCTCCTCCTCCTCCTCCTCCTCCTCTCTGCTGCTGGAGGACTCAGCAGGCTCTGGACCAGGACAGGAAACACACCATCATGCACAACAGGATATGACATCACAGCAAGTCTCATGAAAACAGAGCTTTGTGTGTGCGTGTGCGTGTGTGTGTGTTGTGTGTGTGTGTGTGAACATGCGCATGTGTCTGTGTGTGTGTGTGCGCATGTGTATGTGAGAGTTATAGTGGAAGAGGAGTTTGGAGAACAGACATGTAGGGGTCTTACCATCGCAGGACAGGGGAGTAACGCTGCTCTTTTTGGGTTTCTTGCTGGTCTTTTTCTTCTTGTCCTCTCTAGATGTCTTCTGTCCATCCTGGGGGACAGCTTCAGCTTCCTGACCACTGATCTGGGAATCAGAGAAAGGAAGACAAGCATATAAATACCGTAGAGTTAACGTCTAATAAAAACTCATTATTACTGTATGTTTTCATTATATGGATGTCAATACATTCATATTATATCTGGAGCTATCTATCTACTATCTAATGTATTTATCCTACTACTACTCAGGTCAATTCTCAACACGGCGTGTGTGTGTGTGTGTGTGTGTGTCTGTGTGTGTGTGTGTGTGTATGTGCATGTGTGTGTGTGTGTGTGTGTGCGTGTATGTGCACGTGTGTGTGTGTCTGTGTGTGTGTGTGTGCATGTGTGTGTGTGTGTGTGTGTGTTGTCTCCTTACCAACGAGGGGGTGTTTGGGAGGCTCCAGGAAGAGGTGAGGGAGGTGGGGGTCTGGTAGGAGAAGGAGAAGGAGGAGGAGTCTATCTCTCCAGACTGCTCACAGCTCCTCCTCCTCCTGCTCCTCCTCCTGCTACTCCTGTTCTTCTCCATGTTGCCAGTAGTAACACTCATAGCTGTGTTGAAAAATATGCTACTGTTACACAGTAATAACACTCATAACTATCATAACGTTTTAAAACATGCTCAGGTAAAACTATTATTAAGGTGAGAATGACTCTGGTCTACAGTAACATGAAAACACTAGACTGCCTGTAATATCATGATAACATTAGACTGTGTATAATAACATAACATTAGACTGTGTAATACCATGATAACATTAGACTGTGTGTAATAACATGATAACATTAGACCGTGTGTAATAACCTAACACTAGACTGTGTGTAATAACATGATAACATTAGACTGTGTAATAGCATAACATTAGACTGTGAAATAACATGATCATATTAGACTGCGTGTAATATCATGATAACATTAGACTGTGTGTAATATCATGATAACATTAGACTGTGTGTAATATCATGATAACATCAGACTGTGTGTAATTACATGATCATATTAGACAGGGTCCAACAATAAGGATTGCCCGACTGCCCAGGTCAAGTAAAACGCCACGTCAGGCTAGTAAATCAGGCAACTCACTTGCCTCGGGAGAGTAGTAACAATAAATGTACTTTTTAGTAAACAAATTTTACCCCCCCCCCCACCCAATTTTTATTATCGTCATCGATCATTGTCGTATCATAGCGAATGTTCTCTATAGCATAGCCCCCTCCCCTGGCACTCGCCGTTGGCCAATGAAGAACTCAGTAGGCTAGTAGAGTGACACATGGCTAGTAGGGTGACACATGGCTAGAAGTGTGACACATGGCTAGTAGTGTGACACAAGGCTAGTAGGGTGACACATGGCTAGTAGGGTGACACAAGGCTAGTAGGGTGACACAAGGCTAGTAGGGTGACATGGCTAGTAGGGTGAAACATGGCTAGTAGGGTGACACATGGCTAATAGTGTGATACATGGCTAGTAGGGTGACACATGGCTAGTAGAGTGACACACGGCTAGTAGGGTGACAAGGCTAGTAGTGTGACACATGGCTAGTAGGGTGACACATGGCTAGTAGTGTGATTCATGGCTAGTAGGGTGACACATGGCTAGTAGGGTGACACAAGGCTAGTAGGGTGACACATGGCTAGAATTGTTACACATGGCTAGTAGTGTGACACAAGGCTAGTAGGGTGACACAAGGCTAGTAGGGTGACACAAGGTTAGTAGGGTGACACAAGGCTAGTAGGGTGACACAAGGCTAGTAGGGTGACACATGGCTAGTAGGGTGACACAAGGCTAGTAGGGTGACACATGGCTAGTAGGGTGACACAAGGCTAGTAGGGTGACACATGGCTAGTAGGGTGACACATGGCTAGTAGGGTGACACATGGCTAGTAGGGTGACACATGGCTAGTAGGGTGACACAAGGCTAGTAGTGTGACACATGGCTAGTAGGGTGACACATGGCTAGTAGTGTGATACATGGCTAGTAGGGTGACACATGGCTAGTAGGGTGACACAAGGCTAGTAGGGTGACACAAGGCTAGTAGGGTGACACATGGCTAGTAGGGTGACACATGGCTAGTAGGGTGACACAAGGCTAGTAGGGTGACACATGGCTAGTAGGGTGACACAAGGCTAGTAGGGTGACACATGGCTAGTAGGGTGACAAGGCTAGTAGGGTGACACAAGGCTAGTAGGTTGGCACAAGGCTAGTAGGGTGACACATGGCTAGTAGGGTGACACAAGGCTAGTACTGTGACACATGGCTAGTAGGGTGACACAAGGCTAGTACTGTGACACATGGCTGTCAGTCAGACGTCTTTCAAATGGTGCTGGGTAAAGACAAGATGTATGAGCTCAAGTGCGAGCGTTTTAATTGTCTTGGACAGAGGAGTTTAGTTGGGTCACTTGGCTGCATTAGAGGATGTGGGCTAAACTCCAACTATGCACAGTTTGCTGAAAGTTTGAGAGCAGGCTGGATAAAACTGGTTCGTTTTTATAGGGGCAAGTAAAATTTGACTTTGGGCAACGTTCTGATCCACTTGTCCGACCAGGAAAGTGAAGAAAAAACGTACTGTTGGACCCTGCATTAGACCATGTGTAATAACATGATAACATCAGGCCGTGTGTAATAACATGATAACATCAGACCATGTGTAATAACATGATAACATCAGACCATGTGTAATAACATGATAACATCAGACTGGTGTAATAACATGATAACATCAGACCGTGTGTAATAACATGATAACATCAGACCGTGTGTAATAACATGATAACATCAGACCATGTGTAATAACATAACATCAGACCATGTGTAATAACATGATAACATCAGGCCGTGTGTAATAACATGATAACATCAGACCATGTGTAATAACATGATAACATCAGACCATGTGTAATAACATGACAACATCAGACCGTGTGTAATAACATGATAACATTAGACCATGTGTAATAACATGATAACATCAGGCCATGTGTAATAACATGATAACATCAGACCATGTGTAATAACATGATATCAGACCATGTGTAATAACATGATAACATCAGACTGTGTGTAATTACATGATAACATCAGGCCGTGTGTAATAACATGATAACATCAGACTGTGTGTAATTACATGATAACATCAGACCATGTGTAATAACATGATAACATCAGACTGTGTGTAATTACATGATAACATCAGACCATGTGTAATAACATGATTACATGATAACATCAGGCCGTGTGTAATAACATGATAACATCAGACTGTGTGTAATAACATGATAACATCAGACCATGTGTAATAACATGATTACATGATAACATCAGTCCGTGTGTAATAACATGATAACATCAGACTGTGTGTTATAACATGATAACATTCGACTGTGTGTAATATCATGCAATAAGAGAGACGTCTGTACCTTTGTCGACGATGACTCTGGCTTCATTGGGGTCATCGCAGGTGTCCTGGAGTTTGGCCAGCGCCCGGGCGGTCAGCACCTCGCATGTGGCGTCCAGCTCGCCCCTCCGGTCACCGCTGCTGTCGCTGCTGCCCCACGACGCCTCGCCGGAGGAGTCCCGGCCCCTCCGGCCGCCGTCGTGCGGACGGGTGTTGGCGGCGGCGGCCACGCCCAGGAAGTCCGCCACCAGCTTCCCCACGGCCCGTTGGATGAAGCGGTAGAGCAGCACCGTGAAGATCTGTCCATCCAGACGCCGCTCGGTCTCGGGGCTCCGCAGGGCGAGGTCGGGTCCGTAGGCGGGGAGGGGTGTGGCGTGGTTCTCCTGCTCCTCCTCCTCCTCCTCCTCCAGAGCCGCGCTGGGGGACCGGGGTGGGGGGTCCGAGCCCGGGAGAGAGGCGCGGTCCTGGGGAGAGCCTGCTGGACTGAAACATGAAGGGGTCTTACCATCGCAGGACAGGGGAGTAACGCTGCTCTTTTTGTGTTTCTTGCCGGTCTTTTTCTTCTTGTCCTCTCTAGATGTCTTCTGTCCATCCTGGGGGACAGCTTCAGCTTCCTGACCACTGATCTGGGAATCAGAGAAAAGAAGACAAGCAAATAAATACTGTAGAGTTAGACGTCTAATAAAAACTCATTATTACTGTATGTATTCATTATGTGGATGTCAATACATTTATATTATATCTGGAGCTATCTATCTACTATCTAATGTATTAATCCTACTACTACTCAGGTCAATTCTAAACACGGCATGTGTGTGTGTGTATGTACACGTGTGTGTGTGTGTGTGTGTGTGTGTGTATGTGTATGTGCACGTGTGTGTGTGTGTGTGTGTGTGTGTTGTCTCCTTACCAATGAGGCGGTGTTTGGGAGGCTCCAGGAAGAGGAGGGGGAGGTGGGGGTCTGGTAGGAGGAGGAGAAGGAGGAGGAGTCTATCTCTCCAGACTGCTCACAGCTCCTCCTCCTCCTGCTCCTCCTCCTGCTACTCCTGTTCTTCTCCATGTTGCCAGTAGTTACACTCATAGCTGTGTTGAAAAATATGCTACTGTTACACAGTAATAACACTCATAACTATCATAACGTTTTAAAACATGCTCAGGTAAAACTATAATTAAGGTGAGAATGACTCTGGTCTACAGTAACATGAAAACACTAGACTGCCTGTAATATCATGATAACATTAGACCGTGTATAATAACATTAGAGTGTGTGTAATATCATGATAACATTAGACTGTGTGTAATAACATGATAACATTAGACCATGTGTAATAACATGATAACAGACTGTGTGTAATAACATGATAGCATCAGACCGTGTGTAATAACATGATAACATCAGACCGTGTGTAATATCATGCAATAAGAGAGACGTCTGTACCTTTGTTGACGATGACTCTGGCTTTATTGGGGTCATCGCAGGTGTCCTGGAGTTTGGCCAGCGCCCGGGCAGTCAGCACCTCGCATGTGGCGTCCAGTTCGCCCCTCCGGTCACCGCTGCTGTCGCTGCTGCCCCACGACGCCTCGCCGGAGGAGTCCCGGCCCCTCCGGCCGCCGTCGTGCGGACGGGTGTCGGTGGCGGCCGCCACGCCCAGGAAGTCCGCCACCAGCTTCCCCACGGCCCGTCGGATGAAGCGGTAGAGCAGCGGCGTGAAGATCTGTTCTTCCAGACGCCGCTCGGTCTCGGGGCTCCGCAGGGTGGGCTGGGAGCGGCAGTGGTGGGCGTCAGGCGGCCGGTGCCCCAAGCGCGGGGGGTCCAGGAGCTGCCGGTGGACCCGGCGGATCAGCTCCTTGGAGAAGAAGTGGAGGCCGGGGGACTCTTCGCCATCGTCGTCGTCGCGATCGGGGCGCTCCCTCGCGATGGCATCGAACATTTTGTGCAGGGCGAGGTCGGGTCCGTAGGCGGGGAGGGGTGTGGCGTGGTTCTCCTGCTCCTCCTCTCCAGCAGGGCTGCCGGTTTGACTCCTGGCGCAGGGGCTCCGGGGTCGGGCCGGGGGAGGGGCTCCCTCGGCGGGCTCCGTCGTCTCCCGGAGGAGGCCCCCCACCAGCCTGACCAGCTCCAGCTTCTCCTCCGCGGAGACCAGGCCGGGGCTCTGGAACAGGGCGTGGCGGGCCAGGGCGTCCGAGAGGCTCTCCTCCTCCTCATCCTCCAGGGTTGCACTGCTGCTGGGGCCGGAGGAGGAGGTGTTCCGGCCGGTCGGACCCACCGCCAGGGTCTCCGGGGCGGCCGACGCGTCCTCCATGGCGCGGACCGCCGACCCGATGTGGCCCATCATCCAGGCGTCCTCCGGCACGCCGCCACTGGCCCCCGAGCCGTCTGAGGAGGAGGAGGAGGAGGAGGAGGTGACGGCGCCACCAATACGCCGCGCCTTCTCCCGGGCGTCCCGCCAGGCGTTCCGGAGCAGACGGGGGTCGTGCAGGAAGGCGCCGGGGCGGAAGAGCGCCACCTCCTCCTCCTCAGGCGCCTCCTCTTCCTCTTCTCTCTCCATCCTCCTCTTCACCCTTCGCAGGATCTCTCTCACGGCTACGGACGCCGTGGCCGTGAGCTCCGCCTCCTCCGAGTTCTGGGAGATGACCCTCAGAGCCGCGCTGGGGGAGCGGGGTGGGGGGTCCGAGCCCGGGAGAGAGGCGCGGTCCTAGGGAGAGCCTGCTGGACTGAAACGCTTCTCCTCGCTCGGACCCGTGCGCCCGTCCCGAGACGGTGGCGGGCGCGGTGCGACGTCGGCGGCCGGCCGGCGGCCATCTTGGTCCGGGTGGAGACGGAGGATCTGGTAGAGGGCCATGGTCATCATGACAACCCACTCCATGATCCCCTCTGCTGAGCACTTGTGCAACTCAGCTACACTCTGGGGAGAGAGAGAGAGTGAGAGAGAGTGAAAGAGAGAGAGAGTGAGAGAGTGAGAGAGAGTGAAAGAGAGAGAGAGTGAGAGAGAGAGAGAGTGAAAGAGAGAATGAGAGAGAGAGTGAGAGAGTGAGAGAGTGAAAGAGAGAGAGAGAGTGAGAGAGAGAGAGAGAGAGTGAGTGTGAGAGAGAGAGATAGAGACAGAGAGAGACAGAAAGAGACAGAGAGGGAGAGGAAGAGAGAGGGAGAGAGAACAGATCAACATCTCTAGGGTGGTTCTGATGGGGAAATAGAAGCAGTAGCGGGAAAGAGAGAAAGAGAGAGGGGAGAGAGAAAGAGAGAGAGGGGATAAGAGAGAGGGAGAGAGAAAGAGAAAAAGAGAGAGAGGGAGAGAAAGAGAAAAAGAGAGAGAGGGGAGAGAGTAGAAGAGACACCACAGTGGAAGAGAGACTGGCAGGTTGAGAACAGAGAACAGTACCACCCAAGCTTCTGGATGAATCTCAATTGACTGTAAAACAAAAATGAATAAATAAAGTTAAAAATCACTTTTGACAGAAGATGCAATTGGATTTTGTCCAAGGTGGTAATGGACTTGTGATGTGACCTGATGTAATCCACTAGAGGAAACACTTCCTGGATCTCCTAGCCTGATACATGCTGCATGACAGTAGTAATAGTAAGATAGTAAAATATTTACAGGCCAGAAGAACATAGAACATGTTTTATTTATGACATCATAATTGCAATCTGGCTGTGATGTACCGCGAACCGTCGATCTGCACCTGCAGTCAAGATGACGTTGTATGACTGTGACGGCAGGATCCAAATAGCCAATCGGTAAGCAAGTCAAAATGTAAACAAGGAGGTTGGTCGCCCTTACCCAGCCCTTACCAAGGAGCTTGGGCCGTGTCCCAATGTCCATATTACATACTATATAGTACATACTGCAACTCGCCTACTACATGCGATTTAGTACATACCTGTACTACTCCACGAAAACATGTTTAGTATGCGAGATAAATGTAGCATGCTTCACGAGTCATCCAGTGAAAGCGACGGGCTCCGGCTCGCATATGCGATTCATGTTAAACTTACAACAATATTGAGCTAGCCAGGCATTTATGTTGGTCATCCAACACAGGCTCGATCCTCACCTTTCTGTATAATCCCAACTGTGAAATGGATGTGATAATAGTCCACAAAATATTCTTCCTTTGCCTCATTTAGCACCAGCTGCAACACTCTCCTCCAAATTCATTATCTCCGTTAGCAAGGCTAACGTTGCACTCGGTAGCTTGTGCTTATTATTATTATTATTGGGGTTGGTGCTTGTGCTTATTATTATTATTATTGGGGTTGGTGCTTGTGCAGTGGAGGGGTTATTTTGGGGGAGTTGGAGCTGTTGGATTGTTATGCTTAAATGATCCTAGCCAGCTAGTTTGATAACCTTCTTTGATTCAGACATACCGTAGGCTGCCTGGTACCGTCCACTGACCAGTTGCTGGTTAACTATGAGAGGCAGGATCCCAGCCGACCGTTGCTTCCCCCCAACCCGCAACGGAGGGTTATCAGCTGGGCTGGGACTCCCCTCGCTAACCAGCAACTGAGACCATTGAGCTAAAGGTGCTTAGCTAGCTCGATCGTGAAATTACTCAAACTTATTAAATATGACACCAATAAGCACACCGGTGCCAATAGTTAGCTTAATCTTGATATAACTAAGACATCTGCTAAAAAATTTTTTTTTTCCACCGACAGATTTAGCTAGAATGTTTCAGCCCACCTCCGTCCTAATAGCAGAGTTGAAGATGCTACTTCCTCGCACTAGTCATCACTTACACCACCTCCCAGGGTGGGTCAATATTTAGTTGTTACTAGGAACTAGTCGTGAGTGGTGCAACCCATTTAAATTGAGTAGTGACCAAATCTCGAGTTAGTCAACACTTAGGCTATGACTAGGCCTAGTACCACTTAGTAACGACTGGTGCAACCGGCTCCTGATTGACTCTGGCTTTATACCCCTGATTGGTTTTTATTTACTGTTTGTAACAAATATAACTGCACTGTCTTTGATCTTGAATCTTTACAAGATGTTTTCTTTGCCACCATGACCAGGTCCTGTTTACATACATCCATGTATGGGTCATGGATGTAATCACAGATTAGATAGATAGATGGATAGATGGATAGATGGATAGATGGATAGATGGATAGATGGATAGATAGATAGATAGATAGATAGACAGGTAGGTAGGTAGGTGGGTGGGTGTCTTTGTTAGGGTACAGTAGCCTACTCAGCCCTAAGTCTTCCTTGTTAGGGTAGAGTAGCCTACTCAGCCCTAAGTCTTCTTTGTTAGGGTAGAGTAGCCTACTCAGCCCTAAGTCTTCTTTGTTAGGGTAGAGTAGCCTACTCAGCCCTAAGTCTTCTTTGTTAGGGTAGAGTAGCCTACTCAGCCCTAAGTCTTCTTTGTTAGGGTAGAGTAGCCTACTCAGCCCTAAGTCTTCTTTGTTAGGGTAGAGTAGCCTACTCAGCCCTAAGTATAGGGTTGAATCCCAGAGGACCTGACTCGCTCCTCTGCTCCAGGTCTCACCTTAGCAGGTCTTCTGTCTGCTTTCCTGTAAGACCTCTTCTTTCCCTCTGTGTTTAGTTCATCCTGTGAAGTGAACAGTCATCTTGATTAAGCTTTCAACACATCCAGCTAAGTCACATTCATCACTGATCTATTCTGAGTGGAGTGATCAATTATGCAGATTTAATCAGACCTATTGATATTAGGCTATTAAATAAATAATTCCGCTAGATTAATAAGTATCCGCTACATAGCAAATACAGCTAATTATAGATTTGTCTTGAGAAGGCTTAATTCTCGCCTATAATATCCCGAGCATGTGTGGTATGTTCTCCAGGGAAGACCATTCTTAACCGGTAGTTTGGCGACATGCTTTGATCTCCGCCCGTAGGCTGCCAGAGTCACGGGGCCACGGGGTTTCTGAACCACGGGTGAACCAGAGTCACGGGGCCACGGGGTTTCTGAACCGCGGGTGAACCAGAGTCACGGGGCCACGGGGTTTCTGAACCGCGGGTGAACCAGAGTCACGGGGCCACTGGGTTTCTGAACCGCGGGTGAACCAGAGTCACGGGGCCACGGGGTTTCTGAACCGCGGGTGAACCAGAGTCACGGGGCCACGGGGTTTCTGAACCGCGGGTGAACCATCGGATCCGCAACCGCGCACATCGCCGTCAACTATGAACAAGCCGCTCTGCGCCCTCGTTGTGATGGTGGCAGCCTGATATTCGGGCCTACGGCTACGTGGTGTGAGGCGCTAACCCAGGTCACGCTCTCCTCCGCTCTACGTGTATCACATTATTGTCCAGTTATTACATTATGCCTATCGACTTTTATTAAGCCTATAGGCTACGAATTGAAATAATGTTAGGCTTACGTTATTGGCAGTTAGCTATTGCATTAACGGTAGTTGTTCCATTATTGCTGCTACAAGCCTCCAGGCCTAATGAAGTGGGATACTCCTTGGAGCTGGGCCATATTCCCAATTTTTGCGCAGGCTACCCAGACCTTCGAAAATATTGGATTTCTGGTCTCTAGGCCAACAATGACAAACTTCAGGCCACCTAAGCGTATATAGACCTGAGCTACTTTTAGAAACGCATTATGGGTAGACAAATTATACGCAAATAGAATAGACAATTATAATAAAAACCTAAATCAACATCCAGATAATTATGGGGGTGAGGGGAGGGGTATTGTTCTTACCATGATGTCGCTCTTGTAAACCACACACTGAATGATATTTAACAACTTTCATCTTAATAAAGCCATCGAACTGAACTCAGATGGTTACGTCATAATCACACCATAGCCTACATTGTCTTGAGCGTGCGCGCGTGTGTATTGCGTGTGTGTGTGTGCGCGTGTGTGTGTGTGTGTGGGTGTGTGTGTGTGTGTGTGTGTGTGTGTGTGCGCTGGCGGGACCTGGGTTATCAAGTGATGTTTATTCCCGCGCGCTCCAGTGGGTTCCTTCACCGGGATCAGGAGAACCTCATGGTCTGAGGTACTACGAACGTGGTTCAACACATCCAGTTCAACTTCTCCCTCGAGTAAACGAGACAACCGCAATCACGGATAAACGGTACCACGAGGGTGGTCATCAACTCGTTAACTCGACCCAGCTGATCTAATCTAGCTATGAGCGCATGCACATATGAAGAGGCGGTGTTTGCCGGTCTGGCCAATCACAAACATGGAGCGATCTAGACCCGCCCACTTCACACAAGAGGAGCAGACGCTCATCATTCAGAAATATCAAGACTACAAACATATTATTATTCTGGACAAGAGTAACACGGTTGCTCCAGCTAAAGCGAGGAAGGAAAGCTGGCAAAAAATTGCTGACTGTTTGAATGCGTAAATTAATGGTCTTATCAATATTAAATTTAATTAATATAGCTGTTTGGTCAATAGCCATATAACTTGCTACATGCCCCATGATGAACGCTATGCATACGCGCACTTTGACTTTTTGATCAGGGGGGGCAGTGAGTCCCAGCCCCCTCCCTCATCAAATAGGGATTGTAATAGTGGTATAAATACGTGGAATGCGCATATTCTGTTACAGCTGCATGATTGACCCACAACATTTCAAAACAGTGCTTATTCTGTCCAATATCCACATTTCGTTCAACTGCGCCTCCTTTCTCTTAGGCCATGTCTGCACTTCATGTCTTTCATTGTTCGAAAACTGTCTTCACTTCGTGAGTAACGAAATAATATTAAATATTAACAATTTCTGTAGATACTGCAAACAGTGACAAAAGTGAAAGGTGACTGCCTGGATCAGAGCAACACGGCAAGTCAGATTATGGGCCGATATTCATTCACATAGGCAAGAAAACATATAGGCCTACGAATGTTTCAAAGCCTAGGCTATATGAATATTTAATTAATTAATGTAATTCATTCAACGTGTTGAATAGCCTGCTACTGAAATATGCTACATGAAATGTCAACATTCTTGTATCAAGAATACAATATTATAATTGAAAACACCCACACGTATTAAATAATTAAGCTAATAAATGAGACCAAATAAATGCTTTTAGGCAGAGTTTACAGACTTTTTATTTCTTCATTAAAACAGAATGTATGCTACGCCTTTCATGCTTCCATGTCGGGATGTGTCATTATAAACAGCGTATTAGAATCCAGCAATTGCCTCTTCACATGTAGCCTATCTGCATTTATATCAAAGCTAGCAATGGTAGGCCTACAGTTATGGGATTAGCTCATGTTTGGGTTGCTGTCAAAGCTGTCACTCTTATGTTGCTATAGCTACAATTATCAGAACAATATGAACATTCAGTTGAAAGTTTTCCATCCATCACTGGATGAGGAATAAGCACCGCAAAGCGATCAGTTCTCACGCAAGCAGGAGCCAGGCTGTTCAGTGCAGGGTTAGGGTTAGGGTTAGTCTGTTCAGTGCAGGGTTAGGGTTAGGGTTAGTCTGTTCAGTGCAGGGTTAGGGTTAGTCTGTTCAGTGCAGGGTTAGGGTTAGGGTTAGTCTGTTCAGTGCAGGGTTAGGGTTAGGGTTAGTCTGTTCAGTGCAGGGTTAGGGTTAGGGTTAGTCTGTTCAGTGCATTTCTCTGATCCGGTCGCGACCCAGTCTCTAGAATACATGTTTTGGACGCGTTGCAGACAGTTTGCTCATCTGGCCACCAGGGGGGGCAGTGCCCCCTTGCCCCAGCCAATCTGCGCGCCTGACGCTATGCTGGCCTAGATGTGACGTTTGCATGTCTTAACATGAATGAGTTGTATAGATGTGACGTTAGGACTATTCTTATATATACCTTCCCTACTAACACAGTGGGTTGCAGCAACGTTGCACATAAGTTGTACTTAGGTAAGTTGCAACGTTACCATCAGGCGATGTTGTGACAACGTCCATCTAAGGTCGAAAATAACTTTACCCTCCTAAGTCTAATTAGACTTTTCTGCAACGTTGCAGAAACATTGGCAATATGGGTCCCTGCAACGTCATTAAATAACGTTGCAGTGACGTTGGATTAAAGTCCTATTAGGCTAGCAATAGGATTGCAATCGGGCTATCCCGTGACGTCACTGCTTGCTTGGTTCACAGTTAAAGTAGGCAGGATTCTTTGCCAAACTGCTCCTGTCTTTTTTATTTTTTATTTTATTTTCGCTTATATCCTTCATATTGTACTGTATGTTGAGGTTAATAACGCATCTTAGAAATGTTATTGATTGTATATTTACCTGTTTGTTATAAATTGAATGCTTTTTCATTAATTAAAAAAAATTCTACTAACTTTTCGGTGTCGACCAAGATATAATTTTTCAAAAGACGTGTCGAGAAATCCCATTCATTCTCTCGGCATTATGGAACGCTTCCACTAGGGGGCGATGAGATCACTTTCCCTCCCTATAGATGGGTTCGCCGCCTACGTCACAGCAGAGCGAGCACGCAGCCTCTTTGGGAAAAAGGAACGAGCGAACGAGGAACGAACTCGCTAGCTACTCGTTTCATGTAGCTAATTATGCCTCAAAGCTGCTGTGCTGTGAACTGTACAAACAGAAAAGGACAAGATGATGGCCTCAGATTCTTCAGCATCCCCTCGAGATGTCACCCTTTTCAGAGGAACCGTCGAAAGCTGTGGTTTAAAGCCATAAAGAGAACAGATTGGGGACCAACAAACACAGTGTGGTGCGCACTTCAGCTCTGGTAAGTTATACCAGTTACCTCGGGGGTTTTTTCCTCATCAAATTACATTGATTTGACTGTTGGTTTAGCTATTTATTTGTTTACTTACCGGTAATAATTTAAGTAAACAGAAGTAACTCATAACCTGCACGCTAAACTAAGTTCAGGAATTGGAAGCCCAATGATAGCTAGCTAACGTTAGCTAATGCTAGCTAGCACGCTACCACGCTACCACGCAATCTAAAATGGCCGCTGGACTGAGGGAAATGTGAATGTGTTTGTTCGACTGCTGAATTTGAGATTCACATTGGGAGCTCGCTCGTGTCAGGCTTTCTAAGGACATCACGAATCTTAGGCTAATTTTACATAGGCAACAGTGAAGGCGAAGCCAAGATAATGCTTTATATATTTTCCATTTGTCTGGAAAGTGGGAGACTTGAGAACAATGCCACCCACGAGGTAAGCGGGTTACCATGGACAATAGCGTTATAGCTCGAAACAAAGATGGAGGCAGCTTTGTTTGCCACATTAGTAGTATCGGTGTGTATTGTTGGAGTTCGAGTCAAAAACAGGCGTTCCTGTTAAAACTGCGAGTAGTAACGCGTGATTCACAGGCCTTATACATTTATTCTGTGCACTGCAGTGGCTAATGCCTAAACTAGCTTCATGTTTCCCACACGATTGATTGATGATTGACCGCCATTGACCGCATCTGTCCTGGGCCGGCAGAGAATCAAAAAAAAAGAATAGAATAGTGGCGTGTCACTAATTACTTATCGGCTGTAATGACTTGTTGAATTGTTGTTTTAGTCGCTTCTTCCCCTCTGCCTACTTTCCCATAGGGTCCTTGTGTGTTTATAAACTTAATATTTTTTTGTTTATTGGGCAGACTATTGCAGTGTGGAGTTTCTGGGGGAGGACACTGTCGGTTGTCCCAGTATCCTGGCTCTCCAAAAAGGATGGGGTAAGAACATGTTTGTGTGTTTGGTGTGCTACTTTTCAATTGTACAGGGAAGCGGCTACTAATGGTTTCACTCACAGTTGCAGATGTGTTCCTGGCCAATGAATGAGTCAGCCAACGGATAAAGAGCTGTGTGGAACCTAACCCTGGCTGGGCGCTCCACAGAGTCCGGGTTTTCCCAAAGTCCACAACTGGTACTGTTTGCATTTTAAGCTATTAAAAAATACTGATGGGGGTGGGGGGAAGATCATGACTCATTATTCTGAGGAAAAAAGGATGGCTGAAATGTATTGATTATGGTACTTTATGCACACAGATCATTACGAAGGTGCCAGGCTCATGGCAAAAGTCTTTGAGCAGCAGTCGTCAATGGACGAGGGCCAAGACGTTCGAAAGAGACGGCGCAACACACGCTATCACTCCAGTGACGAAGGTAATATACTAAAGTGCATTCAACAGTCCCAAAAGAGTAGTACTTTTGAAATCGAGTAATCTGAGCTTATTTACTGATATTCCACTACATATTCCAAGCCCCGGGCAGCCATTGGTCCCCACTATGCAGGCCAAAGACCAGGTGCCAGGTGCCGGAGTTGAAAGGCCTCTGCCAGCGGTCCAGTACAATCCACGTGTGCTGTACAATCCAGGTATGCATGTTTTTGCTGAAATGAAATGTCTATGCCTACTGCACACTGATAGTTGGACTATTTTTTATTTATTTTGAATACCATTTTACTCATCTTGCAGATTTTCCAAGCTTGTCCCATGTGGGCGAGCGGGGCCCAGGCCCCATGTATAGCACCCCAGCCAGATCATACAGCACCCCAGCCAGACCAGGTAAGAGTGGCATGTACTGCTGTGGTGTCTACCTGTCTTGTCTTTATTTAGTTTCCCTCCAAATGCCAGAAGCCAAAGCCAACACCATAAAGTTTCCTGCTAATCCCTTTAGGTTTTCAGTTAGCTCTGTGATTGGCTTTTTTAGATTGAATACCATTTACTCATCTTGCAGATTTTCCGAGCTCATCCCCTGTGAGCGAAAACCATGCGAGCCCAGGCTTCATGTATAGCACCCCAGCCAGACCAGGGGCCTCATTTATCAAAGAGCGTGTAAATTCAGGTGTAAAAGAGGGCGTACGACGAAAACGCGGAAAATGCACAATGTAGCGTACGACGAGAATATTTACACGCTTTTCGGATCTATCAAAAATGTCGTATGCCCTTTTCTGCACGGTAAATCCGAGACGGGCGGGGAAGAGAGCGTACGCGCACGCGCCCCGTGTTCCGCCCCCTCCACGCCCTAATCCAACCATATATGATCAAAACCATGAGTGGACAAACGTGGTTTCCCGGAAGGAACCGGCTTAAAAAGGTAGCGTGGAGCACCCAGGCGGTACATTGAAACATGGAACGAAGAGCAAAGAAGAGGAACTTTTCGGAGACGGAGGTGCATGTGCTAGTTGGTGAGGTCCACGTGAGGAAGGCAATCCTCTTCGGAAGGTATAAATCGCCTACGTTTGTCTGTGTGCTCCTACAGCTTAGTAGCCTACTTTAGCTACGTGTTGTGCATCTAGGATTGGGCATACACGGACATACTGTAACGTGTCTGTGAGGAAAGAGAACATTCTGTGGTAGGCTATGATTAAATTAGGACCAAAAACAGGGAACAATAACGCAGATGACCACTTCATAATGTTAGAACACATTAAACATTTTCCCCTCTGGGAAATAAAGACTCATCTAAATCACCCGGTAAATCACAGCATTTATTTGACTGCCAACAGAAAAACATATCAAATGAATATGGCTGCACAATGAAATGTTTAATGCATAATCAAGTTCACAGACAAACTCAAAGAAAATGATTGAAATTGTTTCTCCAGACTCTGACGTGGGGTGGGACTCAGAGGAGGGGGAGTCTGCAGTGGTCCTTGACCACCTCCAGCGCCACGACATCCAGTGCCTCCACCTTCTTATCAGCTTTGAATATATATCTTGGCAAACATAACACGGGATGATGTACAAGGAGGGGACAGATACCTAGTGAAAGTACTATTGGTTGCTAGTAAAAAGACAATAACGAGGGCTTGGTATAAGGTGGAACGCCCAACCAAGGAGCAGTGGTGGGTGTTGTGGAGGAGATGTATGTTAGGGAGAGGTTCACGCATGCATTGAGGATGCATGAAGGAAAGTTTGAAGGGAGATGGGAAAAATGGATGGATTATAGAAGGAAGTGTGATGATACCACTAATATTAAAATTGTCATATTTGAGTAAGAAAAAAAAGCTGCATGGATGGAAGTACCCATAAGCTGTTATTGTAAGTTTTTATGTTTTATTGTATTGTCGTTGTATGGATGGAAAATGCTAATAAAGATTAAAGTAAATAAGACAAAGAATATGTATCTTGGCTATGCACACACCAATAAGCCAGCCGTCACGCGCAGCGCCTGCCTCCAGTCTAGCCCTACCCTGCTGTGCGCCAGGATGAATGAGTCATGCGTGGAGCCAGGCCACCGTGCCACTACACTTGTGATGAGCATGTCGGCGTCACATATGATTTGGGTATTTCTAGTGTGCACATTTTAGCGATTCACATAGACGTATTCATTCACTGATTGTGCCCTTATGTGGGTGCAGTCGCCATCGCCGTCACCTCTTTGGAGTTCTATCTCGGCTAGGCCGAGTAGCGCCGGATTCATTTAGGCTCGCATTACGCACAGGAGGACTGTCATTTGTATGCTTACCAAACAGCAAACAGGTCCACATGATCACATATTACTGACAATCTAATTGGTCAATGATTTGCGTTTGATGGAGTGCCTGCATTAAGTGTGTGACATATAGCGCGGAAGGGTTTGGGACAGCGCATAGGTACAGTTTGGGGAACAAATCCATATCGAACCATGAATGAGCCGGTTAGAGGACACGTCTAATCTTGCATTGCGATATATGTTTGTGCTGAATTGGCCTAGTAGCCTACATGATTGTGCGTTCATGAACTGTCGCTCTTATTCTCTCCGTCAAACATAGTAATTCACCGACGCACCACCGGCGTCGCCAGTTCCCCCTGTGTTCAAGAAGGGCGTAGAACACCGTGTAAATCGGTACGCCAACTGGAGAGGTGTCCTACAAAAGCGCGGAGAAAGGCGACTAAATTTTCGCCCTTACGGCTTGATAAATCGCAATGTGGGGGGGGCAAATGGCGTACGCCTGAACTCGCGAAAAAGACCGTGTAAAAGAAGGCGTACCTCAATGATAAATGAGGCCCCAGGTAAGAGTGGCATGTACTGCTGTGGTGTTGTGATGTCTACCTGTTAATGTCTTAATTTATTTTCCTTCAAATGCCAGAAGCCAAAGCATGCTGCCAACACCATACAGTTTCCTGCTAATCCCTTTCCTTTATCCCTTTTGTTTTTCAGTTAGGTCTGTGATGCCGTCGCCCAAGAAAACGGCTCCAGCACCATTGACTCCATGTACCCCTCTACCTAATCGATGCTGCTCTGCAGATGCTGGTATGGGACTACTTCATGTTGCATGCAGGGATATATTTTGAGTTTCATTTAGTTTTATGTCAATGTACTTATAGCCACATCTGTGTTTATCTAGATTTCCAGAGGTCTGTACATCAGCAGTTCTCAGAGATGCGGGAGCAACTCCGTGAGCTTGCACGGACTGTGAGGGAACTGGCCCAGAGCACGCGGCCTGTGGAGTCTGGAGCCCGGGGAGAAGTGCTGGATGTACTGAACCCTGCCCAAACGGACGAGGAGCTGCAGGGCTGTGAGGCCAGGTTGAAGGACCGGGAACATCAGAGGAAGATGGTGAGTGTCTGCAGGGCGGAACTTTGTCTTATTTTTGTAGTGCAGGTAAGGGTACAGTAAATTACTCTTTGTTTTGCAGACACAATACCTAGGTGCCATTGGTGGCAGAGACTTGGCGGACACAGTCCGGCGGGTGCTGTCAGCTGTAGCCACACATGCGGTGTGGAGCGCCTACAGTGTGCACGGGAAGAAGGGGAAGAAGCCACTGAAGAGTATGACACTCTTCAATGTTCTAACATGTAAGAAATGGTTCATATTTTGAATATTTTTTAATACATCGTCTTTGTTCCATGACCGATGTGAATTGAAACCATTACCTTTCTTGATAACTTAAAGGTGCAGTGATGGTCTCCATGCCAACGGCTACGATGGCGGAGGTGGCCGCCCAGCTGCAGGAGACATTGAAACATGCCCCTGCTAAATGCAGAAGGGTAAGTGATGTCTTTTTTTTTGGTTTCTCCTACCCAGTGTGACTGCATGGTTCCAAAGATTGTGTACCACTTTTTTGTGCATGTATGTGCGTTGTGTATTTACGGCCATTTCATTGTGTCTTTAGGTATCTGCAGAAGTCCGCCTGAGCACAGCCCATCCAAGAACAGTCCATCTGAGCACTCCCCAGCATTCTGATGAGGAAGACTTCCCTTCCTAGCTGCTCCCCAGCCCATCTGACGCCCACCCCCAGCCCATCTGAGCACAGCCCCCCCCCCCAGCCCATCTGACGCCCACCCGCAGCCCATCTGAGCACAGCCCCCCCCCCCCCGCCAGCCTATCTGAGCACAGCCTGCCATTTTTTTTGTAAATAACTTTTTTTTGTAAATAACTGTTTTTGTATTTTTTTTTTAATCCTTTTTGTTTTTAAAATTGTTTATCATTTGTAGGCTAGATATTGTGTACTTTTTTTAATAAAATAAATTGTTCTTGACTGAATGGTGTTGTGTCATAACTTTTGTACCATAATTTTGCTTGCTGCATTGACTATGACATTAATAGGCTCTTTGCACAAGCTCCACTACTTCCTGACACTCTACAGGCGTATTTCTTTCCTGGCCTATACTAGTGGATGGAAGTGATTGATCAGGTGTGCTGCACACCGGATTCATGGCAATTGCTATCCAATAGTATAGGACGGTAAAGAAATATGCCTGTAGAGTTTCAGGAAGTGGAGCTTGTGCAAGGAGCTGATTTGTTTTGTAATGCAAATTATAAATGTAGCCAACGGAAGTGTAGACCACGTTGCAGCAACGTAACAAAGTAATATATAAACGTGTATACAACGTTGCAGCAATATACATCGAAATCATCGCGGAAATCACAACGTTGTGTACACATTGCAGGCACGTTGCAGACACGTTGGACCTGCACGTTGCAGCAACTTGTGTGCAGATACCGCGTTTGCGTTGCATGCACGTTTAACTTGACGTTGAGTGGACCATACCAAAGTCTAAATTGCACGTTTCTGCAACATTGCTGCAACCTGATTGTGTTAGTAGGAGCCCCTACATGTTTAAAGATAGGCTTGACTGTGGGGTTGTCTGTTGTTGTCCCTTCCTACTATTGTGCCTCTCAAGCAATTTTCTTTGCACCAAATCAGCATTGGCTTGGTTAGTGCATTTGGGCAGGATGTGGGAGTCCTCCCCACACTTGTACAGAACTTCTTGAGTTGTTTGTATTCTGAGGACAACTCCGGAGCTGGTGATGCCATATCAGTGTTCTGAGATCCGCTTGAGGACCTCTGCCCATACTTTCCATTCCTGGGACGCTGTTTCATTTTCTTGAGCTCAGCTTCTAGCTGTCTGATCCTTTCTTCCAGTTGTCCTCTTGTCGAAGTGTCTAGGACATTTGAGACGTTACTGCTTGTGGCCTCAGGCTCATCAATGGTCACTAGAGTTTTGGTATGGACCTTTGTTGACATGACTCCCATATGTCTCCTTCTTCCCACTTCCTTTAACTGACTTTCTTTCTCATAAGTCCTGACTTTAAGAAGTAACTCTGAGAAGGTGGGTGTCACTCCAGAGGGCTTGCTGAGCAGCTCCTTAAGGTGCAGTGCAGTTATCAAACTATCCTCCCAGCAGCCTCTAAGGAACTGTTTAAGTAACTGAGTCTCATCTTCTTTGACCACGCCATGCCTCTCTATTACCTCCTGTAGTGTCTGCAGGCGTCACAGATACTCTGAAGCTTTCTCTCCATCGTTTTGATGCGTCTCCAAGAACTGGATGTACAGTTCCTCCCCGCCTGTGACATTACCCTAGGCATTGTCCAGTTCCTGCAGGTATGCATGTGTGGGTGCTTGAAGACAAATGCCAAGAACTACATTCAAAGCAGGAGTAAGTAAGCTGTCAAGTAACAATCTACGCTGCTGCCCCTCGCAAAGAGTGCTGTCAGTGCTGACACTTGTTTAGCACGAAGCCTCCATACATTGTAGTCTACTTCCGTGGGCGGTTTCGGGACATTGCCTGAAAACAGGCGCTGCTCTTTGACTGATGTATATAGCGGCGTGTCACTTTTCACAACGTGTTCGACGACAACACGTTGAACCTCTGCAGGCACAGGGATGATGAGAGAGGAGCCGCCTTTAGGAGGCTGTGTCTGTCCTGAGACATTGGCAGTACTACTGATAGCCTCAGCTGAAGAGTCAGAGTAAGATTGTGATTTAAGGCGGTAGGCTGGAGTTGATGTTACAGGGCCCTTGTTTCGTTCCACCTCCTTACATATATAACTTGCTGCACTCTGGCTCAAGTTAGTAGGGCTGACATTATAGGTAAGGGCCAACTCATTGATCTGCTCTTTAAAGCTGACTGTTAAATCCTCCATCACACGAGCAAGGGGCACTAGCTTATCATTGAGTGTTACCTCATCTACGTTATCTGCATGGTATCCTTCTACCAAAACAATCTCCCAATGAGAACCATCCTTATTAGAGTGCTGACCTTCTACAAGCATTGGGGTTATAGTCTCCCTAAACTGACAGAAAAGTGTGTTGGAAAGGCCATCAAGGCGGTGAATCTGCACTACATCATCTACTAAGGCAAATTCCTCCTGTACATTTTCTAGGCCAACATCTGCACTGGCTCCTTTGATCACAACTGTGCATTCTGGGTCAAACCCATGGCTTCTACAAAATTCCATTCTGTGTGCTTATATAAGTATGTCTCACAAAATAAATCTTGAAAAGTTAGATACGCTCCAGTCCCTGTTCGGGCGCCATTTTACTATGTAACCGTGTCAAACCGAGACTAGAATAAAGTTGTACTCTAAAAGGGTTTTATTGCTCAGGGCTGGTAGTAGTATGCTACCTAAGTCCATAAACTAAAGTTGGACTGGAACGTATCTTCCTTTTATGTCACACTCAAAATAACAATCAAAACATTCACAACAAGGTTACCTTCTCTTCAGGTTCTAACTCAAAGGTATGAATCAATATAGTAAATAACCGACACTTTAATAAACCTCTAAGGCTATGTGAGTCCTCTTCTTTTGAACAACGAACAACATGAATTCAAAAAGGAACTTGATATTCCATACGACTCAGTCCATATTAACAGTCCCAATAGGCAGTTCAAGCAAAAAGATAAAATAGAAAAAACAGAAAAGAGTTGGGTACCCAGAAAATATTATAGAGCTCTATAAAGAAAAAATAAAGAAAAGTCTTGTACTCAACAAGAGATCCCGTAGTAAAGGTGGATGATAGTTGCTGACTAATCTTCAGCTCTCAGTAGAATGACAGTCTCTGTTCAGCTCCAGTCTCATCCAGGGTGCTAGCAGGAGAATATTGCATGAGTGGGTCAGTGGTGCACTCGACGATCAGAGTAGCTAGCTAAGAGTCTGGAAGCATGAAGCTTTGACCTCTCTCTTCAGTAGCGTATGGTCAAGTGAGCCCGCGAAATCCCCTGCCAATACATTTCTATGGAGCTCTTACTCTAGTGCCGTAAAGCTGTACTTGCGATCGTAAAATCTTAAAGAGACAGTGTACCTATTGACACTATTTTAAACAGCTTGTCAATCTAAACCCAGGGTTACATTTGCATATCGTATGCGGGTCAGTCTGTCTAGTTATCCGTACAAAGGGGCCTGGTTTGTGTGTTTGCAATCGCTCTAGCCAAGCTAACCTAGTGCTAAATAACGTTAGACGACTAGCTAGCAGTTGGCTAAATATGTCAGGCTGTTGCTATAGCAAACCATGGCATGCATTTCTTGTCGAAGCAAAACTTTTAAGCCACCATAGTGCTATCTTGTTTCATCCAGTCCATTGTGTTACATTTGATTTGAGACTCTCATGGCTAGCTACGGTAGCAATGCTACCTAAATACCCCGAATAGGATGGAATTGGATGTCAATTATAATGCAGTGGCTGGACATCAGATGCGCCTTTGTGTGTAATGGCAATCACGTATAGCTATATACGGTTTGTTTTTACATCTGTCTTATGTCAGTATTAAAGTCGTGTTGCTATCTCCGCTGACCTCTCTCTTCCAGGGTCGGCCAGCATCAGAGCTGGACGGACGACCTGCCGCTGTGTCAGATGTGCGGTGTCGGATCTGCGCCCAACTGTGTTTACGGCCCGGACGGCAAGGACACCCAGAGCCACCCCAACGAAGACGGGCACCTCCGATTCAGGTGCTAGCTCACCCAGAAACGACCCTCGGCCACACCCGGTGGGGGCTACACGTACTGTGGATATATAATACAGTGTGCAGCAGATTAGAGAACATGGTTGCAATGCCAGTATAGTGTGACAGTGATGACAGTTCACTGAAATTAGGACTGGGCGGATGTTGAAAGTATTAACACATCCTGTGTGTGTGTGTGTGTGTGTGTGTCCGTGTCCGACCAGAGGCGAGGATGGCTGCTTCCTGTATGGGGTGTTTAACGGGTACGATGGCAGCAGGGTGGCCAACTACGTGTCCCAGTGTCTGACGGCAGAGCTGCTGCTGGGACAGCTCAACTCCAGCCACACCGACGCCGACGTCCGCAGGATCCTCACACAGGTGTGTGTGTGTGTGTGTGTGTGTGTGTGTGTGTGTGTGTGTGTGTGTGTGTGCGTGGGTGGGCCGATGGGGGGTGTGCGTTGGTTCATTTACGCCGTTAAAAAACCGTCGTGTTCTGAATGTAGCAGTAGAAACCAGCAAGACGCAACGTGAATAAATATGAGTCTGACTAAACGCTGGTCAGTAGAGGCTTGAACAGAAGGACCAGATGAGCACACGCTACACCACACCTGCACATTCTGACATCTGAAGAATAGAAGAGAGTTGCAGCATATTGTTTAAATGCTAAAGATTTTATTGAGGTTTTCATTGAAGCTGTGAACTGATGAACGGACCGTAATAGAACGTAGGGATGATGTTTTATGTGTAGTGATATTGAGGGTGATGTTTTATGTGTAGTGATATTGAGGGTGATGTTTTATGTGTAGTGATATTGAGGGTGATGTTATGCAGCGGTCCAGCCCTCAGAGAAGCTGCTGTGTTGTTGTTGTAGTTCAGTCAGTGAGCAGGAGTCGCCCTCTGCTGGCCAGTCTTCTTCCTGCAACAGCTGAAGCAGAAAGCCCTGGAGAGCGCGGAGGAGGCCCTTTGGAACCAGCCTCTGCTGGACCTCCTCTTCTTCTTCTCCTCCTCCTCCTCCTCTCTGCTGCTGGAGGACTCAGCAGGCTCTGGACCAGGACAGGAAACACACCATCACGCACAACAGGATATGACATCACAGCAAGTCTCATGAAAACAGAGCTTTGTGTGTGTGTGTGTGTGTGTGTGTGTGTGTGTGTGTGCGCATGTGTGTGCGTGTGTGTGTGTCTGTGTGTTTGTGTGTGTGTGTGTGTGTGTGTGTGTGTGTGTGTGTGTGTGAGTGTGTGAGTGGAAGAGGAGTTTGGAGAACAGACATGTAGGGGTCTTACCATCGCAGGACAGGGGAGTAACGCTGCTCTTTTTGGGTTTCTTGCTGGTCTTTTTCTTCTTGTCCTCTCTAGATGTCTTCTGTCCATCCTGGGGGACAGCTTCAGCTTCCTGACCACTGATCTGGGAATCAGAGAAAAGAAGACAAGCATATAAATACTGTAGAGTTAACGTCTAATAAAAACTCATTATTACTGTATGTATTCATTATGTGGATGTCAATACATTTATATTATATCTGGAGCTATCTATCTACTATCTAATGTATTTATCCTACTACTACTCAGGTCAATTCTAAACACGGCATGTGTGTGTGTGTGTGTGTGTGTGTGTCTGTGTGTGTGTGTATGTGCATGTGTGTGTGTGTGTGTGCGTGTATGTGCACGTGTGTGTGTGTCTGTGTGTGTGTGTGTGTGTGTGTGTGTGTATGTGCACGTGTGTGTGTGTGTGTTGTCTCCTTACCAACGAGGGGGTGTTTGGGAGGCTCCAGGAAGAGGTGAGGGAGGTGGGGGTCTGGTAGGAGGAGGAGAAGGAGGAGGAGTCTATCTCTCCAGACTGCTCACAGCTCCTCCTCCTCCTGCTCCTCCTCCTGCTACTCCTGTTCTTCTCCATGTTGCCAGTAGTAACACTCACAGCTGTGTTGAAAAATATGCTACTGTTACACAGTAATAACACTCATAACTATCATAACGTTTTAAAACATGCTCAGGTAAAACTATTATTAAGGTGAGAATGACTCTGGTCTACAGTAACATGAAAACACTAGACTGCCTGTAATATCATGATAACATTAGACCGTGTATAATAACATAACATTAGACTGTAATATCATGATAACATTAGACCGTGTGTAATAACATGATAACATTAGACTGTGTGTAATAACCTAACACTAGACTGTGTGTAATAACATGATAACATTAGACTGTGTAATAACATAACATTAGACTGTGAAATAACATGATCATATTAGACTGTGTGTAATATCATGATAACATTAGACCGTGTGTTATATCATGATAACATTAGACTGTGTGTAATATCATGATGACATTAGACTGTGTGTAATAACATGATCATATTAGACTGTGTGTAATATCATGATAACATTAGACCGTGTGTAATAACATGATCATATTAGACTGTGTGTAATATCATGATAACATTAGACTGTGTGTAATATCATGATAACATTAGACTGTGTGTAATATCATGATGACATTAGACTGTGTGTAATTACATGATCATATTAGACAGGGTCCAACAATAAGGATTGCCCGACTGCCCAGGTCAAGTAAAACGCCACGTCAGGCTAGTAAATCAAGCAACTCACTTGCCTCGGGAGAGTAGTAACAATAAATGTACTTTTTTTTAAACAAATTTTACCCCCCCCCCCCCCCCCCCCACCCAATTTTTATTATCGTCATTGATCATTGTCGTATCATAGCGAATGTTCTCTCTGGCACATAGCATAGCCCCCTCCCCTGGCACTCGCCGTTGGCCAATGAAGAACTCAGTAGGCTAGTAGAGTGACACAAGGCTAGTAGGGTGACACATGGCTAGTAGTGTGACACAAGGCTAGTAGGGTGACACATGGCTAGTAGGGTGACACAAGGCTAGTAGGGTGACACATGGCTAGTAGGGTGACACAAGGCTAGTAGGGTGACACATGGCTAGTAGGGTGACACAAGGCTAGTAGGGTGACACATGGCTAGTAGTGTGACACAAGGCTAGTAGGGTGACACATGGCTAGTAGGGTGACACAAGGCTAGTAGGGTGACACATGGCTAGTAGTGTGACACAAGGCTAGTAGGGTGACACATGGCTAGTAGGGTGACACAAGGCTAGTAGGGTGACACATGGCTAGTAGGGTGACATGGCTAGTAGGGTGACACATGGCTAGTAGGGTGACACATGGCTAATAGTGTGATACATGGCTAGTAGGGTGACACATGGCTAGTAGGGTGACACAAGGCTAGTAGGGTGACACAAGGCTAGTAGGGTGACACATGGCTAGTAGGGTGACACAAGGCTAGTAGGGTGACACATGGCTAGAATTGTGACACATGGCTAGTAGTGTGACACAAGGCTAATAGGGTGACACAAGGTTAGTAGGGTGACACAAGGCTAGTAGGGTGACACAAGGTTAGTAGGGTGACACATGGCTAGTAGGGTGACACATGGCTAGTAGGGTGGCACAAGGCTAGTAGGGTGGCACAAGGCTAGTAGGGTGACACAAGGCTAGTACTGTGACACATGGCTGTCAGTCTGACGTCTTTCAAATGGTGCTGGGTAAAGACAAGATGTATGAGCTCAAGTGCGAGCGTTTCAATTGTCTTGGACAGAGGAGTTTAGTTGGGTCACTTGGCTGCATTAGAGGATGTGGGCTAAACTCCAACTATGCACAGTTTGCTGAAAGTTTGAGAGCAGGCTGGATAAAACTGGTTCGTTTTTATAGGGGCAAGTAAAATTTGACTTTGGGCAACGTTCTGATCCACTTGTCCGACCAGGAAAGTGAAGAAAAAACGTACTGTTGGACCCTGCATTAGACCATGTGTAATAACATGATAACATCAGGCCATGTGTAATAACATGATAACATCAGACCATGTGTAATAACATGATAACATCAGGCCGTGTGTAATAACATGATAACATCAGACCATGTGTAATAACATGATAACATCAGACCATGTGTAATAACATGATAACATCAGACTGTGTAATAACATGATAACATTCGACTGTGTGTAATAACATGATAACATTCGACTGTGTGTAATATCATGCAATAAGAGAGACATCTGTACCTTTGTCGACGATGACTCTGGCTTTATTGGGGTCATCGCAGGTGTCCTGGAGTTTGGCCAGCGCCCGGGCGGTCAGCACCTCGCATGTGGCGTCCAGCTCGCCCCTCCGGTCACCGCTGCTGTCCCTGCTGCCCCACGACGCCTCGCCGGAGGAGTCCCGGCCCCTCCGGCCGCCATCGTGCGGACGGGTGTTGGCGGCGGCGGCCACGCCCAGGAAGTCCGCCACCAGCTTCCCCACGGCCAGTTGGATGAAGCGGTAGAGCAGCGCCGTGAAGATCTGTCCTTCCAGACGCCGCTCGGTCTCGGGGCTCCGCAGGGCGAGGTCGGGTCCGTAGGCGGGGAGGGGTGTGGCCTGGTTCTCCTGCTCCTCCTCCTCCTCCTCCTCCAGAGCCGCGCTGGGGGAGCGGGGTGGGGGGTCCGAGCCCGGGAGAGAGGCGCGGTCCTGGGGAGAGCCTGCTGGACTGAAACATGAAGGGGTCTTACCATCGCAGGACAGGGGAGTAACGCTGCTCTTTTTGTGTTTCTTGCCGGTCTTTTTCTTCTTGTCCTCTCTAGATGTCTTCTGTCCATCCTGGGGGACAGCTTCAGCTTTCTGACCACTGATCTGGGAATCAGAGAAAAGAAGACAAGCATATATACTGTAGAGTTAGACGTCTAATAAAAACTCATTATTACTGTATGTATTCATTATGTGGATGTCAATACATTTATATTATATCTGGAGCTATCTATCTACTATCTAATGTATTAATCCTACTACTACTCAGGTCAATTCTAAACACGGCATGTGTGTGTGTGTCAGTACACGTGTGTGTGTGTGTGTGTGTGTGTGTATGTGTATGTGCACGTGTGTGTGTGTGTGTGTGTGTGTGTGTGTTGTCTCCTTACCAACGCGGGGGTGTTTGGGAGGCTCCAGGAAGAGGAGGGGGAGGTGGGGATCTGGTAGGAGGAGGAGAAGGAGGAGGAGTCTATCTCTCCAGACTGCTCACAGCTCCTCCTCCTCCTGCTCCTCCTCCTGCTACTCCTGTTCTTCTCCATGTTGCCAGTAGTAACACTCACAGCTGTGTTGAAAAATATGCTACTGTTACACAGTAATAACACTCCTAACTATCATAACGTTTTAAAACATGCTCAGGTAAAACTATTATTAAGGTGAGAATGACTCTGGTCTACAGTAACATGAAAACACTAGACTGCCTGTAATATCATGATAACATTAGACCGTGTATAATAACATAACATTAGACTGTGTGTAATATCATGATAACATTAGACTGTGTGTAATAACATGATAACATTAGACCGTGTGTAATAACATGATAACATCAGACCGTGTGTAATAACATGATAACATCAGGCTGTGTGTAATAACATGATAACAGACTGTGTAATAACATGATAACATTCGACTGTGTGTAATAACATGATAACATCAGACCGTGTGTACTATCATGCAATAAGAGAGACGTCTGTACCTTTGTCGACGATGACTCTGGCTTTATTGGGGTCATCGCAGGTGTCCTGGAGTTTGGCCAGCGCCCGGGCGGTCAGCACCTCGCATGTGGCGTCCAGCTCGCCCCTCCGGTCACCGCTGCTGTCCCTGCTGCCCCACGACGCCTCGCCGGAGGAGTCCCGGCCCCTCCGGCCGCCGTCGTGCAGAGGGGTGTCGGTGGCGGCCGCCACGCCCAGGAAGTCCGCCACCAGCTTCCCCACGGCCCGTCGGATGAAGCGGTAGAGCAGCGCCGTGAAGATCTGTTCTTCCAGACGCCGCTCGGTCTCGGGGCTCCGCAGGGCGAGGTCGGGTCCGTAGGCGGGGAGGGGTGTGGCGTGGTTCTCCTGCTCCTCCTCTCCAGCAGGGCTGCCGGTTTGACTCCCGGCGCTGGGGCTCCAGGGTCGGGCCGGGGGAGGGGCTCCCTCGGCGGGCTCCGTCGTCTCCCGGAGGAGGCCCCCCACCAGCCTGACCAGCTCCAGCTTCTCCTCCGCGGAGACCAGGCCGGGGCTCTGGAACAGGGCGTGGCGGGCCAGGGCGTCCAAGAGGCTCTCCTCCTTTTCCTCCTCCTCCAGGGTTGCGCTGCTGCTGGGGCCGGAGGAGGAGGTGTTCCGGCCGGTCGGACCCACCGCCAGGGTCTCCGGGGCGGCCGACGCGTCCTCCATGGCGCGGACCGCCGACCCGATGTGGCCCATCATCCAGGCGTCCTCCGGCACGCCGCCACTGGCCCCCGAGCCGTCTGAGGAGGAGGAGGAGGAGGAGGAGGAGGAGGTGACGGCGCCACCAATACGCCGCGCCTTCTCCCGGGCGTCCCGCCAGGCGTTCCGGAGCAGACGGGGGTCGTGCAGGAAGGCGCCGGGGCGGAAGAGCGCCACCTCCTCCTCCTCAGGCGCCTCCTCTTCCTCTTCTCTCTCCATCCTCCTCTTCACCCTTCGCAGGATCTCTCTCACGGCTACGGACGCCGTGGCCGTGAGCTCCGCCTCCTCCGAGTTCTGGGAGATGACCCTCAGAGCCGCGCTGGGGGAGCGGGGTGGGGGGTCCGAGCCCGGGAGAGAGGCGCGGTCCTGGGGAGAGCCTGCTGGACTGAAACGCGCCTCCTCGCTCGGACCCGTGCGCCCGTCCCGAGACGGTGGCGGGCGCGGTGCGACGTCGGCGGCCGGCCGGCGGCCATCTTGGTCCGGGTGGAGACGGAGGATCTGGTAGAGGGCCATGGTCATCATGACAACCCACTCCATGATCCCCTCTGCTGAGCACTTGTGCAACTCAGCTACACTCTGGGGAGAGAGAGAGAGTGAGAGAGTGAGAGAGAGTGAAAGAGAGAGAGAGTGAGAGAGAGAGAGTGAGAGAGTGAAAGAGAGAGAATGAGAGAGAGAGTGAGAGAGTGAGAGAGTGAAAGAGAGAGAGAGAGTGAGAGAGAGAGAGAGAGAGAGAGAGAGAGAGTGAGTGTGAGAGAGAGAGAGAGAGAGAGAGAGAGAGAGAGAGGGAGAAGTAGAGAGAGATAGAGAGAGAGATAGAGACAGAGAGAGACAGAAAGAGACAGAGAGGGAGAGGAAGAGAGAGGGAGAGAGAGAACAGATCAACATCTCTAGGGTGGTTCTGATGGGGAAATAGAAGCAGTAGCGGGAAAGAGAGAAAGAGAGAGGGGAGAGAGAAAGAGAGAGAGGGGATAAGAGAGAGGGAGAGAGAAAGAGAAAAAGAGAGAGAGGGAGAGAAAGAGAAAAAGAGAGAGAGGGGAGAGAGTAGAAGAGACACCACAGTGGAAGAGAGACTGGCAGGTTGAGAACAGAGAACAGTACCACCCAAGCTTCTGGATGAATCTCAATTGACTGTAAAACAAAAATGAATAAATAAAGTTAAAAATCACTTTTGACAGAAGATGCAATTGGATTTTGTCCAAGGTGGTAATGGACTTGTGATGTGACCTGATGTAATCCACTAGAAGAAACACTTCCTGGATCTCCTAGCCTGATACATGCTGCATGACAGTAGTAATAGTAAGATAGTAAAATATTTACAGGCCAGAAGAACATAGAACATGTTTTATTTATGACATCATAATTGCAATCTGGCTGTGATGTACCGCGAACCCTCGATCTGCACCTGCAGTCAAGATGACGTTGTATGACTGTGACGGCAGGATCCAAATAGCCAATCGGTAAGCAAGTCAAAATGTAAACAAGGAGGTTGATCGCCCTTACCCAGCCCTTACCAAGGAGCTTGGGCCGTGTCCCAATGTCCATATTACATACTATATAGTACATACTGCAACTCGCCTACTACATGCGATTTAGTACATACCTGTACTACTCCACGAAAACATGTTTAGTATGCGAGATAAATGTAGCATGCTTCACGAGTCATCCAGTGAAAGCGACGGGCTCCGGCTCGCATATGCGATTCATGTTAAACTTACAACAATATTGAGCTAGCCAGGCATTTGAGTTGGTCATCCAACACAGGCTCGATCCTCACCTTTCTGTATAATCCCAACTGTGAAATGGATGTGATAATAGTCCACAAAATATTCTTCCTTTGCCTCGTTTAGCACCAGCTGCAACACTCTCCTCCAAATTCATTATCTCCGTTAGCAAGGCTAACGTTGCACTCGGTAGCTTGTGCTTATTATTATTATTATTGGGGTTGGTGCTTGTGCAGTGGAGGGGTTCTTTTGGGGGAGTTGGAGCCGTTGGATTGTTATGCTTAAATGATCCTAGCCAGCTAGTTTGATAACCTTCTTTGATTCAGACATACCGTAGGCTGCCTGGTACCGTCCACTGACCAGTTGCTGGTTAACTATGAGAGGCAGGATCCCAGCCGACCGTTGCTTCCCCCCAACCCGCAACGGAGGGTTATCAGCTGGGCTGGGACTCCCCTCGCTAACCAGCAACTGAGACCATTGAGCTAAAGGTGCTTAGCTAGCTCGATCGTGACATTACTCCAACTTATTAAATATGACACCAATAAGCACACCGGTGCCAATAGTTAGCTTAATCTTGATATAACTAAGACATCTGCTAAAAAATTTTTTTTTTCCACCGACAGATTTAGCTACAATGTTTCAGCCCACCTCCGTCCTAATAGCAGAGTTGAAGATGCTACTTCCTCGCACTAGTCATCACTTACACCACCTCCCAGGGTGGGTCAATATTTAGTTGTTACTAGGAACTAGTCGTGAGTGGTGCAACCCATTTAAATTGAGTAGTGACCAAATCTCGAGTTAGTCAACACTTAGGCTATGACTAGGCCTAGTACCACTTAGTAACGACTGGTGCAACCGGCTCCTGATTGACTCTGGCTTTATACCCCTGATTGGTTTTTATTTACTGTTTGTAACAAATATAACTGCACTGTCTTTGATCTTGAATCTTTACAAGATGTTTTCTTTGCCACCATGACCAGGTCCTGTTTACATACATCCATGTATGGGTCATGGATGTAATCACAGATTAGATAGATAGATAGATAGATAGATAGATAGATAGATAGATAGATAGATAGATAGATAGATAGATAGATAGATAGATAGATAGATAGATGGATAGATAGATAGATAGATAGATAGATAGATAGATAGATAGATAGATAGATGTCTTTGTTAGGGTAGAGTAGCCTACTAAGCCCTAAGTCTTCCTTGTTAGGGTAGAGTAGTCTACTCAGCCCTAAGTCTTCTTTGTTAGGGTAGAGTAGCCTACTCAGCCCTAAGTCTTCTTTGTTAGGGTACAGTAGCCTACTCAGTCCTAAGTCTTCTTTGTTAGGGTAGAGTAGCCTACTCAGCCCTAAGTCTTCTTTGTTAGGGTAGAGTAGTCTACTCAGCCCTAAGTCTTCTTTGTTAGGGTAGAGTAGCCTACTCAGCCCTAAGTCTTCCTTGTTAGGGTAGAGTAGCCTACTCAGCCCTAAGTCTTCTTTGTTAGGGTAGAGTAGCCTACTCAGCCCTAAGTATAGGGTTGAATCCCAGAGGACCTGACTCGCTCCTCTGCTCCAGGTCTCACCTTAGCAGGTCTTCTGTCTGCTTTCCTGTAAGACCTCTTCTTTCCCTCTGTGTTTAGTTCATCCTGTGAAGTGAACAGTCATCTTGATTAAGCTTTCAACACATCCAGCTAAGTCACATTCATCACTGATCTATTCTGAGTGGAGTGATCAATTATGCAGATTTAATCAGACCTATTGATATTAGGCTATTAAATAAATAATTCCGCTAGATTAATAAGTATCCGCTACATAGCAAATACAGCTAATTATAGATTTGTCTTGAGAAGGCTTAATTCTCGCCTATAATATCCCGAGCATGTGTGGTATGTTCTCCAGGAAAGACCATTCTTAACCGGTAGTTTGGCGACATGCTTTGATCTCCGCCCGTAGGCTGCCAGAGTCACGGGGCCACGGGGTTTCTGAACCGCGGGTGAACCAGAGTCACGGGGCCACGGGGTTTCTGAACCGCGGGTGAACCAGAGTCACGGGGCCACGGGGTTTCTGAACCGCGGGTGAACCAGAGTCACGGGGCCACGGGGTTTCTGAACCGCGGGTGAACCAGAGTCACGGGGCCACGGGGTTTCTGAACCGCGGGTGAACCAGAGTCACGGGGCCACGGGGTTTCTGAACCGCGGGTGAACCATCGGATCCGCAACCGCGCACATCGCCGTCAACTATGAACAAGCCGCTCTGCGCCCTCGTTGTGATGGTGGCAGCCTGATATTCGGGCCTACGGCTACGTGGTGTGAGGCCAAGGGCGTAGGTTTGTGTATGGACGGTCGGGACATGTCCCTACCAACATTTTGGGAGGCCCAAATTGTCCCTACCAACTTTTAAGCAACCTTGTTCGCATTATCTTTGGAATGCAGTTATATTAGATAATTAAGATGGCCTTCCCATAGTTTGGAAGGACAGAATTGGCCATACCATTTTAAGTGAGTTAGTTTGCATTATGTTCGGAGTTACATTAGACCGTTAACCTACCCCTTTCCTCCACCGAGAATGTGCCATCCCAGTATTTTTTTTCAAACTCACATTTGATTGGCTCATTTGGCTGAGATAGATTGTTGCATTTTCGCTGGATCTGAAGACCAACAGCCTACAGACAGACGCTGACAGCAAGCCATACTGTACAGTTGTGATTCTGACAGCGTTTAGGTACAACCACCACAATGTCGCCTCCCCCTCCGAAGAGGATGAGGGATATCAGGAGCTTTTGCTCCGCAACTGTAAGTAACGTTAGCGTTAGCTAGGTTAGCTCCCTCCTAAGCACTTATTGTATTGTATTGTATTGTATTGCACTGTACTTTAGATTGCTATTCTTGCACTTTGCCTTCAGCACTAGATTATGCTCTTAGTCACTTGCTTTAGAAAGAAGATGCACTTGTGAGTTCTGGCAAGTAGTAGTACATTGGCTTTTCATACATTAAATACAATTATTGTCAGTCGCTTTGGATAAAAGCGTCTGCTAAATGACTGACTGTAATGTAGCTAGTTACTGGTAAACTAAGTAGCTAACGTTAGGCATTAGCCACATGAAAACCAGCTAGGTTGGTGCTAGCTAACGTTACCTAAACTAACATCACTTGTCTTTCCATTGTGGGAAATTATCAACTGGTGATATAAACTGGCTAGCGAGCGAACTGTTAAGATGGCTTCTATCATCCTGTAACATTAGGATAGCAGCAGCCATTACATTATCATACATTAGCTGCCCACCAGAGATTTAATTGAATGGGACATCATGGCGTCCTCACAACTAACGACTGTTAGTGTCAGCATACCAGCCGATGGGCTATTAGCTAGCTATAGTTTTGTCAAACCCAGTCTGTGCTAGACGTGATGCTAATTTTCGCCATATTACATTTCCATTAACTTATGCAAAAAAACGTCAGTGACATTAAAGTCGTAAGTTTTGATTTAAAAAATAAATACATTGTTTTAGCCTGACGAGTTCTTGTTACAATTATAGGGGAAACTGAATACTCATAAGGTAACGTTATCTAGAGGTTAGCCAGCCCGTGAGAGCCGTTAACGTTAGTTTTATGAGGGCTCAGGTCTGTAGTTCTTTATACAAGCCCGTCCCTGTGTAGCCTGTTTTCTTACAGTTATTAGCTAACATATACTTGCTAACTGGAATCTCATAATTTTCCTCTCACTATATTGGCCGGAGGGTGTTTTAAATAAAGTAGTGTATGTTGAAGTACATGGGATTTATTTTTTCTAACTATGGTATTGTAGTAGGGAGCCCTGCTCCCAGGTAATTGCAGCACAGATAGCCACTCCCCCAGGAAGTTCATATATGGGCTGAGTGCAGCATTGGTAGAAACCCCGCCCCCTGTACCAATTTCCCTTGGCCCAATTGGAGGAGCCCACAGGTGCCTATAAATAGAGGGTAATGGGTAGCCTTGTGTAGCCTCCACCTGGTTAGGACCTCTCCCCAGCACCAGTGTTCGCTGCGTTGATGGTAGGTAGGTAGGTAGGTAGGTAGGTAGGTAGGTAGGTAGGTAGGTAGGTAGGTAGGTAGGTAGGTAGGTAGGTAGGTAGGTAGGTAGGTAGGTAGGTAGGTAGGTAGGTAGGTAGGTAGGTAGGTAGGTAGGTAGGTAGGTAGGTAGGTAGGTAGGTAGGTAGGTAGGTGTGTAGGTAGGTAGGTAGGTAGGTAGGTAGGTAGGTAGGTAGGTAGGTAGGTAGGTAGGTAGGTAGGTAGGTAGGTGGGTGGGTGGGTGGGTGGATGGATGGATGGATGGATGGAGGTATAGCTTACAGGACATTTTAATGTTTTCTGAGTTTGTTTTCTTTGCTAATGTTTGCCCACTGTGCTCTCTCTGTACTGTAGCTCCTCTCTGACCCCCCTCATGGGATTTCCGGTATGACTGATTGCCGCCACTCCACTGGGTAATTACATCTGGTCAAATTGAGAGTAATGTTGGTGTGGCAGCTGAGGTGGTTCTAACTTTGTATGTTTTTATGTCTTTCACCAGTGTGTCTGCCAGTGTCAGCTTTTGGTGCCCTGGCTTTGCTGGTACTGTTTGGTAGCCATCCAACACTACTGCTAAGTGGTCTCAGGCTGGCTGCTGTTTTGCCTATACTGGTTCTGGTTTTATTAAATTAGTTATCCATTGTTTGTAAACTAACTGGCATTTATTTCTTAGAGGGCCTCCCCTGTGAACCCCCCCAGGCCACAGTAGAGTGGAGCGTCACCGGTCGGTGGGTTAGTCAGTTTTCCCCTCCCACACTGCACTGCATGTTTACACCCCATTTTGCTGTGGTTGAAGTAAGGTTGCCGTGGCTTGCTGTTCCTACACTAGTGTGTGTGTGAAGTATTGCACCCCCTGGGCTCAGCCCTCTTAGTCTACCCCCGACATTGGTGGCTCACCCTCTACTAGGCTCGCCAACCCCCCCTAGCCCTCAGGTGTTCAGGCCTGTTAGTAGTTTTATTGTAATATTAATAAAGTTGTTCCCTTTTTATTTATAACTTGTAATAAATACGTATGTTACCCTGATTTAGGAGTTAGTTCTTCTTTTCCAAATTTCCAGCTGGTAAATAAACTTGTGCTCTTTGTTGGAAACACGTCTCTGGCTGTCCATGGTTGAACTTGTGTCACTGTAGTCCCGAGGACCTCACCTTGTGTATAAAAAAGGTGGCGTTGTTGAGCTTATCACCTGGTTACAGTATCAAATTGGGTATCCAGGATTGTGTTGTTTCTCAATTACTATTGCCTACTAAATGTCTGGTATTTTGTGACTCCCCTAATGGACAGATATATCGATTTATGAGTTGAATGTCAGTCTAAAAATCTAATTTTTTATCAAATCATTTTTATATATGAAACAGCAGCAGTCGAGAGAGGGAGAGAGAGAGAGTGTGGCAGCAGCAACCAAGAGAGAGGGAGAGTGTGGAGGGACGCAGCAGCAAAAGTCGAGAGAGTGCAGCAGCAGCAGGCAGGATGTGATAAACTAAGAACATTGTATTAGTATTATTCAATTTCATAAATATATGCATATTTAAGAGGTTTAACATCTCGTCCCCAGCAAAAATTGTGTATGCAGGCTACACTGTTATATGGTCCCTACCAATGTTGAAACCAAACCTACGCCCTTGGCGTCCGCGCTCTCCCCTGATTAAAACTGTCTAATGGTATTTCAGTGCTGAAAATAGGACAAAGTGGGAGCCTCGCAAACAGCAGCTCGTGAGCCCCAAGCGCAACTACGGCAGCTGTTAATGAGGATGCGGCTGTGTGTCTATCTCAGATCTCTCTGCTGTTAATGAGGATGCGGCTGTGTGTCTATCTCAGATCTCTCTGCGCCTTGGTTGGGGAAACAGTGCCCCCTATTGCAGAGGCAAGGGCCAAAAAGCTTACAGCACCTGGTATTCCCAGGCGGTCTCCCATCCAAGTACTAACCAGGCCCGACCCTGCTTAGCTTCCGAGATCGGACGAGATTGGGCGTGTTCAGGGTGGTATGGCCGTAAGCGGAGGAGCAAGACTTTGCCTGGCTCTGCTCTCTCCCTTTTGGACTTGGTGTTTTTTTTCTGTCTTTCTTTCTTTCTTTTTCTTTCTTTCTCTCTTTCTTTCTTTCTAACATTCTCTCTATCTTTCTTTCTTTTTTGTCAAGTGAAAGGGCTTCACTAGCATGGGAAACATATGTTTACATTGTCAAAGCAGGTTCTCTCGTGATTGAAAGGGTATCAAATTATTTCAGCAGTGAAAGAGCAAACACCAGCTCGCAACCACAAAGCGCAACTACAGTTGGGAGAATTATGATGTGGCTCTGCATGTATCTCTTCTCTCTCTTCCCTATGGCTGGGGAGACAGTGCCCTCTGTCGGAGGGGCAAGGGACAAAAAGCTTGAAGCACTATGTAATATAAATCTAAATGATGATGACGATTATTGTATTCCCAGGCAGTCTCCTATCCAAGTACTAACCACGCCCTCGAGGCCGGCTACCCGTGGCTACGGCTGCTGAGGTGGCAAAGGGCTGGAGGGAGGAGCGGGGTGAGCGTCAAAGACTCTGGTTTCTCTTCATCACGAATAAGCCTTTCGCCTTTTACTAAAGACTTCCGTGGAGAGGAACGATGACGAGTTTAAGATATTTTTGGGAGGCTTTGCCTGACGGCAGAGCCTGCGTGTCCTGTTTGAAAGCAAAATATCGTCCCGCGGTGGATCTCCTTTTCCTGGTTGTGCGCGTTTCCATCCCAATGTTCAATATGGCGCCCCTGTTAATTTTGAGTTGAATAATTCTGCCTCACAATTTTTACTAATTGAATTGTGCAGAATTTACAAAATACAGAGATGCATAAAACACAAACGCAAAACATATATTAAAACATAAATATCATAACCCAATGTTCAATCTCTAAGCCCCAATCTTTTGCTTATTCTTGTCTGAGCCAGGGCTTCTGGGTTTCTCAGCGTTTGGTGAAGTGGGGTGGTGTGGTGGGCGGGGGGAGGGAGAGGCCGTATGATCCTGTCCGCTCCCCCAGCCGCCGTGAGAGTTTGGGACACCATTCCCAATGGCGTGAGAGGACTTGTGCCGTTTCCAACTCATACTTACCTGGCAGGGGAGATACCTTGATCATGAAGGAGGTTCACCCAGGGCGAGGCTCAGCCATTGCACTCCGGCTGTGCTGACCCTTGCGAATTCCCCAAATGTGGGAATCTCGACTGCATAATTTCTGGTAGTGGGGGACTGCGTCCGCGCTCTCCCCTGATTAAAACTGTCTAATGGTATTTCAGTGCTGAAAATAGGACAAAGTGGGAGCCTCGCAAACAGCAGCTCGTGAGCCCCAAGCGCAACTACGGCAGCTGTTAATGAGGATGCGGCTGTGTGTCTATCTCAGCTCTCTCTGCGCCTTGGTTGGGGAAACAGTGCCCCCTATTGCAGAGGCAAGGGCCAAAAAGCTTACAGCACCTGGTATTCCCAGGCGGTCTCCCATCCAAGTACTAACCAGGCCCGACCCTGCTTAGCTTCCGAGATCGGGCGTGTTCAGGGTGGTATGGCCGTAAGCGGATGAGCAAGACGGAGGTAAGCCTCTTATACTTTGCCTGGCTCTGCTCTCTCCCTTTTGGACTTGGTGTTTTTTTTCTGTCTTTCTTTCTTTCTTTTTCTTTCTTTCTCTCTTTCTTTCTTTCTAACATTCTCTCTATCTTTCTTTCTTTTTTGTCAAGTGAAAGGGCTTCACTAGCATGGGAAACATATGTTTACATTGTCAAAGCAGGTTCTCTCGTGATTGAAAGGGTATCAAATTATTTCAGCAGTGAAAGAGCAAACACCAGCTCGCAACCACAAAGCGCAACTACAGTTGGGAGAATTATGATGTGGCTCTGCATGTATCTCTTCTCTCTCTTCCCTATGGCTGGGGAGACAGTGCCCTCTGTCGGAGGGGCAAGGGACAAAAAGCTTGAAGCACTATGTAATATAAATCTAAATGATGATGACGATTATTGTATTCCCAGGCAGTCTCCTATCCAAGTACCAACCACGCCCTCGAGGCCGGCTACCCGTGGCTACGGCTGCTGAGGTGGCAAAGGGCTGGAGGGAGGAGCGGGGTGAGCGTCAAAGACTCTGGTTTCTCTTCATCACGAATAAGCCTTTCGCCTTTTACTAAAGACTTCCGTGGAGAGGAACGATGACGAGTTTAAGATATTTTTGGGAGGCTTTGCCTGACGGCAGAGCCTGCGTGTCCTGTTTGAAAGCAAAATATCGTCCCGCGGTGGATCTCCTTTTCCTGGTTGTGCGCGTTTCCATCCCAATGTTCAATATGGCGCCCCTGTTAATTTTGAGTTGAATAATTCTGCCTCACAATTTTTACTAATTGAATTGTGCAGAATTTACAAAATACAGAGATGCATAAAACACAAACGCAAAACATATATTAAAACATAAATATCATAACCCAATGTTCAATCTCTGAGCCCCAATCTTTTGCTTATTCTTGTCTGAGCCAGGGCTTCTGGGTTTCTCAGCGTTTGGTGAAGTGGGGTGGTGTGGTGGGCGGAGGGAGGGAGAGGCCGTATGATCCTGTCCGCTCCCCCAGCCGCCGTGAGAGTTTGGGACACCATTCCCAATGGCGTGAGAGGACTTGTGCCGTTTCCAACTCATACTTACCTGGCAGGGGAGATACCTTGATCATGAAGGAGGTTCACCCAGGGCGAGGCTCAGCCATTGCACTCCGGCTGTGCTGACCCTTGCGAATTCCCCAAATGTGGGAATCTCGACTGCATAATTTCTGGTAGTGGGGGACTGCGTCCGCGCTCTCCCCTGATTAAAACTGTCTAATGGTATTTCAGTGCTGAAAATAGGACAAAGTGGGAGCCTCGCAAACAGCAGCTCGTGAGCCCCAAGCGCAACTACGGCAGCTGTTAATGAGGATGCGGCTGTGTGTCTATCTCAGCTCTCTCTGCGCCTTGGTTGGGGAAACAGTGCCCCCTATTGCAGAGGCAAGGGCCAAAAAGCTTACAGCACCTGGTATTCCCAGGCGGTCTCCCATCCAAGTACTAACCAGGCCCGACCCTGCTTAGCTTCCGAGATCGGACGAGATCGGGCATGTTCAGGGTGGTATGGCCGTAAGCGGATGAGCAAGACGGAGGTAAGCCTCTTATACTTTGCCTGGCTCTGCTCTCTCCCTTTTGGACTTGGTGTTTTTTTTCTGTCTTTCTTTCTTTCTTTCTTTTTCTTTCTTTCTCTCTTTCTTTCTTTCTAACATTCTCTCTATCTTTCTTTCTTTTTTGTCAAGTGAAAGGGCTTCACTAGCATGGGAAACATATGTTTACATTGTCAAAGCAGGTTCTCTCGTGATTGAAAGGGTATCAAATTATTTCAGCAGTGAAAGAGCAAACACCAGCTCGCAACCACAAAGCGCAACTACAGTTGGGAGAATTATGATGTGGCTCTGCATGTATCTCTTCTCTCTCTTCCCTATGGCTGGGGAGACAGTGCCCTCTGTCGGAGGGGCAAGGGACAAAAAGCTTGAAGCACTTTGTAATATAAGTCTAAATGATGATGACGATTATTGTATTCCCAGGCAGTCTCCTATCCAAGTACTAACCACGCCCTCGAGGCCGGCTACCCGTGGCTACGGCTGCTGAGGTGGCAAAGGGCTGGAGGGAGGAGCGGGTCGAGCGTCAAAGACTCTGGTTTCTCTTCATCACGAATAAGCCTTTCGCCTTTTACTAAAGACTTCCGTGGAGAGGAACGATGACGAGTTTAAGATATTTTTGGGAGGCTTTGCCTGACGGCAGAGCCTGCGTGTCCTGTTTGAAAGCAAAATATCGTCCCGCGGTGGATCTCCTTTTCCTGGTTGTGCGCGTTTCCATCCCAATGTTCAATATGGCGCCCCTGTTAATTTTGAGTTGAATAATTCTGCCTCACAATTTTTACTAATTGAATTGTGCAGAATTTACAAAATACAGAGATGCATAAAACACAAACGCAAAACATATATTAAAACATAAATATCATAACCCAATGTTCAATCTCTAAGCCCCAATCTTTTGCTTATTCTTGTCTGAGCCAGGGCTTCTGGGTTTCTCAGCGTTTGGTGAAGTGGGGTGGTGTGGTGGGCGGAGGGAGGGAGAGGCCGTATGATCCTGTCCGCTCCCCCAGCCGCCGTGAGAGTTTGGGACACCATTCCCAATGGCGTGAGAGGACTTGTGCCGTTTCCAACTCATACTTACCTGGCAGGGGAGATACCTTGATCATGAAGGAGGTTCACCCAGGGCGAGGCTCAGCCATTGCACTCCGGCTGTGCTGACCCTTGCGAATTCCCCAAATGTGGGAATCTCGACTGCATAATTTCTGGTAGTGGGGGACTGCGTCCGCGCTCTCCCCTGATTAAAACTGTCTAATGGTATTTCAGTGCTGAAAATAGGACAAAGTGGGAGCCTCGCAAACAGCAGCTCGTGAGCCCCAAGCGCAACTACGGCAGCTGTTAATGAGGATGCGGCTGTGTGTCTATCTCAGCTCTCTCTGCGCCTTGGTTGGGGAAACAGTGCCCCCTATTGCAGAGGCAAGGGCCAAAAAGCTTACAGCACCTGGTATTCCCAGGCGGTCTCCCATCCAAGTACTAACCAGGCCCGACCCTGCTTAGCTTCCGAGATCGGGCATGTTCAGGGTGGTATGGCCGTAAGCGGATGAGCAAGACGGAGGTAAGCCTCTTATACTTTGCCTGGCTCTGCTCTCTCCCTTTTGGACTTGGTGTTTTTTTTCTGTCTTTCTTTCTTTCTTTCTTTTTCTTTCTTTCTCTCTTTCTTTCTTTCTAACATTCTCTCTATCTTTCTTTCTTTTTTGTCAAGTGAAAGGGCTTCACTAGCATGGGAAACATATGTTTACATTGTCAAAGCAGGTTCTCTCGTGATTGAAAGGGTATCAAATTATTTCAGCAGTGAAAGAGCAAACACCAGCTCGCAACCACAAAGCGCAACTACAGTTGGGAGAATTATGATGTGGCTCTGCATGTATCTCTTCTCTCTCTTCCCTATGGCTGGGGAGACAGTGCCCTCTGTCGGAGGGGCAAGGGACAAAAAGCTTGAAGCACTTTGTAATATAAGTCTAAATGATGATGACGATTATTGTATTCCCAGGCAGTCTCCTATCCAAGTACTAACCACGCCCTCGAGGCCGGCTACCCGTGGCTACGGCTGCTGAGGTGGCAAAGGGCTGGAGGGAGGAGCGGGTCGAGCGTCAAAGACTCTGGTTTCTCTTCATCACGAATAAGCCTTTCGCCTTTTACTAAAGACTTCCGTGGAGAGGAACGATGACGAGTTTAAGATATTTTTGGGAGGCTTTGCCTGACGGCAGAGCCTGCGTGTCCTGTTTGAAAGCAAAATATCGTCCCGCGGTGGATCTCCTTTTCCTGGTTGTGCGCGTTTCCATCCCAATGTTCAATATGGCGCCCCTGTTAATTTTGAGTTGAATAATTCTGCCTCACAATTTTTACTAATTGAATTGTGCAGAATTTACAAAATACAGAGATGCATAAAACACAAACGCAAAACATATATTAAAACATAAATATCATAACCCAATGTTCAATCTCTAAGCCCCAATCTTTTGCTTATTCTTGTCTGAGCCAGGGCTTCTGGGTTTCTCAGCGTTTGGTGAAGTGGGGTGGTGTGGTGGGCGGAGGGAGGGAGAGGCCGTATGATCCTGTCCGCTCCCCCAGCCGCCGTGAGAGTTTGGGACACCATTCCCAATGGCGTGAGAGGACTTGTGCCGTTTCCAACTCATACTTACCTGGCAGGGGAGATACCTTGATCATGAAGGAGGTTCACCCAGGGCGAGGCTCAGCCATTGCACTCCGGCTGTGCTGACCCTTGCGAATTCCCCAAATGTGGGAATCTCGACTGCATAATTTCTGGTAGTGGGGGACTGCGTCCGCGCTCTCCCCTGATTAAAACTGTCTAATGGTATTTCAGTGCTGAAAATAGGACAAAGTGGGAGCCTCGCAAACAGCAGCTCGTGAGCCCCAAGCGCAACTACGGCAGCTGTTAATGAGGATGCGGCTGTGTGTCTATCTCAGCTCTCTCTGCGCCTTGGTTGGGGAAACAGTGCCCCCTATTGCAGAGGCAAGGGCCAAAAAGCTTACAGCACCTGGTATTCCCAGGCGGTCTCCCATCCAAGTACTAACCAGGCCCGACCCTGCTTAGCTTCCGAGATCGGGCATGTTCAGGGTGGTATGGCCGTAAGCGGATGAGCAAGACGGAGGTAAGCCTCTTATACTTTGCCTGGCTCTGCTCTCTCCCTTTTGGACTTGGTGTTTTTTTTCTGTCTTTCTTTCTTTCTTTCTTTTTCTTTCTTTCTCTCTTTCTTTCTTTCTAACATTCTCTCTATCTTTCTTTCTTTTTTGTCAAGTGAAAGGGCTTCACTAGCATGGGAAACATATGTTTACATTGTCAAAGCAGGTTCTCTCGTGATTGAAAGGGTATCAAATTATTTCAGCAGTGAAAGAGCAAACACCAGCTCGCAACCACAAAGCGCAACTACAGTTGGGAGAATTATGATGTGGCTCTGCATGTATCTCTTCTCTCTCTTCCCTATGGCTGGGGAGACAGTGCCCTCTGTCGGAGGGGCAAGGGACAAAAAGCTTGAAGCACTTTGTAATATAAGTCTAAATGATGATGACGATTATTGTATTCCCAGGCAGTCTCCTATCCAAGTACTAACCACGCCCTCGAGGCCGGCTACCCGTGGCTACGGCTGCTGAGGTGGCAAAGGGCTGGAGGGAGGAGCGGGTCGAGCGTCAAAGACTCTGGTTTCTCTTCATCACGAATAAGCCTTTCGCCTTTTACTAAAGACTTCCGTGGAGAGGAACGATGACGAGTTTAAGATATTTTTGGGAGGCTTTGCCTGACGGCAGAGCCTGCGTGTCCTGTTTGAAAGCAAAATATCGTCCCGCGGTGGATCTCCTTTTCCTGGTTGTGCGCGTTTCCATCCCAATGTTCAATATGGCGCCCCTGTTAATTTTGAGTTGAATAATTCTGCCTCACAATTTTTACTAATTGAATTGTGCAGAATTTACAAAATACAGAGATGCATAAAACACAAACGCAAAACATATATTAAAACATAAATATCATAACCCAATGTTCAATCTCTAAGCCCCAATCTTTTGCTTATTCTTGTCTGAGCCAGGGCTTCTGGGTTTCTCAGCGTTTGGTGAAGTGGGGTGGTGTGGTGGGCGGAGGGAGGGAGAGGCCGTATGATCCTGTCCGCTCCCCCAGCCGCCGTGAGAGTTTGGGACACCATTCCCAATGGCGTGAGAGGACTTGTGCCGTTTCCAACTCATACTTACCTGGCAGGGGAGATACCTTGATCATGAAGGAGGTTCACCCAGGGCGAGGCTCAGCCATTGCACTCCGGCTGTGCTGACCCTTGCGAATTCCCCAAATGTGGGAATCTCGACTGCATAATTTCTGGTAGTGGGGGACTGCGTCCGCGCTCTCCCCTGATTAAAACTGTCTAATGGTATTTCAGTGCTGAAAATAGGACAAAGTGGGAGCCTCGCAAACAGCAGCTCGTGAGCCCCAAGCGCAACTACGGCAGCTGTTAATGAGGATGCGGCTGTGTGTCTATCTCAGCTCTCTCTGCGCCTTGGTTGGGGAAACAGTGCCCCCTATTGCAGAGGCAAGGGCCAAAAAGCTTACAGCACCTGGTATTCCCAGGCGGTCTCCCATCCAAGTACTAACCAGGCCCGACCCTGCTTAGCTTCCGAGATCGGGCATGTTCAGGGTGGTATGGCCGTAAGCGGATGAGCAAGACGGAGGTAAGCCTCTTATACTTTGCCTGGCTCTGCTCTCTCCCTTTTGGACTTGGTGTTTTTTTTCTGTCTTTCTTTCTTTCTTTCTTTTTCTTTCTTTCTCTCTTTCTTTCTTTCTAACATTCTCTCTATCTTTCTTTCTTTTTTGTCAAGTGAAAGGGCTTCACTAGCATGGGAAACATATGTTTACATTGTCAAAGCAGGTTCTCTCGTGATTGAAAGGGTATCAAATTATTTCAGCAGTGAAAGAGCAAACACCAGCTCGCAACCACAAAGCGCAACTACAGTTGGGAGAATTATGATGTGGCTCTGCATGTATCTCTTCTCTCTCTTCCCTATGGCTGGGGAGACAGTGCCCTCTGTCGGAGGGGCAAGGGACAAAAAGCTTGAAGCACTTTGTAATATAAGTCTAAATGATGATGACGATTATTGTATTCCCAGGCAGTCTCCTATCCAAGTACTAACCACGCCCTCGAGGCCGGCTACCCGTGGCTACGGCTGCTGAGGTGGCAAAGGGCTGGAGGGAGGAGCGGGTCGAGCGTCAAAGACTCTGGTTTCTCTTCATCACGAATAAGCCTTTCGCCTTTTACTAAAGACTTCCGTGGAGAGGAACGATGACGAGTTTAAGATATTTTTGGGAGGCTTTGCCTGACGGCAGAGCCTGCGTGTCCTGTTTGAAAGCAAAATATCGTCCCGCGGTGGATCTCCTTTTCCTGGTTGTGCGCGTTTCCATCCCAATGTTCAATATGGCGCCCCTGTTAATTTTGAGTTGAATAATTCTGCCTCACAATTTTTACTAATTGAATTGTGCAGAATTTACAAAATACAGAGATGCATAAAACACAAACGCAAAACATATATTAAAACATAAATATCATAACCCAATGTTCAATCTCTAAGCCCCAATCTTTTGCTTATTCTTGTCTGAGCCAGGGCTTCTGGGTTTCTCAGCGTTTGGTGAAGTGGGGTGGTGTGGTGGGCGGAGGGAGGGAGAGGCCGTATGATCCTGTCCGCTCCCCCAGCCGCCGTGAGAGTTTGGGACACCATTCCCAATGGCGTGAGAGGACTTGTGCCGTTTCCAACTCATACTTACCTGGCAGGGGAGATACCTTGATCATGAAGGAGGTTCACCCAGGGCGAGGCTCAGCCATTGCACTCCGGCTGTGCTGACCCTTGCGAATTCCCCAAATGTGGGAATCTCGACTGCATAATTTCTGGTAGTGGGGGACTGCGTCCGCGCTCTCCCCTGATTAAAACTGTCTAATGGTATTTCAGTGCTGAAAATAGGACAAAGTGGGAGCCTCGCAAACAGCAGCTCGTGAGCCCCAAGCGCAACTACGGCAGCTGTTAATGAGGATAAGGCTGTGTGTCTATCTCAGCTCTCTCTGCGCCTTGGTTGGGGAAACAGTGCCCCCTATTGCAGAGGCAAGGGCCAAAAAGCTTACAGCACCTGGTATTCCCAGGCGGTCTCCCATCCAAGTACTAACCAGGCCCGACCCTGCTTAGCTTCCGAGATCGGACGAGATCGGGCATGTTCAGGGTGGTATGGCCGTAAGCGGATGAGCAAGACGGAGGTAAGCCTCTTATACTTTGCCTGGCTCTGCTCTCTCCCTTTTGGACTTGGTGTTTTTTTTCTGTCTTTCTTTCTTTCTTTCTTTTTCTTTCTTTCTCTCTTTCTTTCTTTCTAACATTCTCTCTATCTTTCTTTCTTTTTTGTCAAGTGAAAGGGCTTCACTAGCATGGGAAACATATGTTTACATTGTCAAAGCAGGTTCTCTCGTGATTGAAAGGGTATCAAATTATTTCAGCAGTGAAAGAGCAAACACCAGCTCGCAACCACAAAGCGCAACTACAGTTGGGAGAATTATGATGTGGCTCTGCATGTATCTCTTCTCTCTCTTCCCTATGGCTGGGGAGACAGTGCCCTCTGTCGGAGGGGCAAGGGACAAAAAGCTTGAAGCACTTTGTAATATAAGTCTAAATGATGATGACGATTATTGTATTCCCAGGCAGTCTCCTATCCAAGTACTAACCACGCCCTCGAGGCCGGCTACCCGTGGCTACGGCTGCTGAGGTGGCAAAGGGCTGGAGGGAGGAGCGGGTCGAGCGTCAAAGACTCTGGTTTCTCTTCATCACGAATAAGCCTTTCGCCTTTTACTAAAGACTTCCGTGGAGAGGAACGATGACGAGTTTAAGATATTTTTGGGAGGCTTTGCCTGACGGCAGAGCCTGCGTGTCCTGTTTGAAAGCAAAATATCGTCCCGCGGTGGATCTCCTTTTCCTGGTTGTGCGCGTTTCCATCCCAATGTTCAATATGGCGCCCCTGTTAATTTTGAGTTGAATAATTCTGCCTCACAATTTTTACTAATTGAATTGTGCAGAATTTACAAAATACAGAGATGCATAAAACACAAACGCAAAACATATATTAAAACATAAATATCATAACCCAATGTTCAATCTCTAAGCCCCAATCTTTTGCTTATTCTTGTCTGAGCCAGGGCTTCTGGGTTTCTCAGCGTTTGGTGAAGTGGGGTGGTGTGGTGGGCGGAGGGAGGGAGAGGCCGTATGATCCTGTCCGCTCCCCCAGCCGCCGTGAGAGTTTGGGACACCATTCCCAATGGCGTGAGAGGACTTGTGCCGTTTCCAACTCATACTTACCTGGCAGGGGAGATACCTTGATCATGAAGGAGGTTCACCCAGGGCGAGGCTCAGCCATTGCACTCCGGCTGTGCTGACCCTTGCGAATTCCCCAAATGTGGGAATCTCGACTGCATAATTTCTGGTAGTGGGGGACTGCGTCCGCGCTCTCCCCTGATTAAAACTGTCTAATGGTATTTCAGTGCTGAAAATAGGACAAAGTGGGAGCCTCGCAAACAGCAGCTCGTGAGCCCCAAGCGCAACTACGGCAGCTGTTAATGAGGATGCGGCTGTGTGTCTATCTCAGCTCTCTCTGCGCCTTGGTTGGGGAAACAGTGCCCCCTATTGCAGAGGAAGGGCCAAAAAGCTTACAGCACCTGGTATTCCCAGGCGGTCTCCCATCCAAGTACTAACCAGGCCCGACCCTGCTTAGCTTCCGAGATCGGGCATGTTCAGGGTGGTATGGCCGTAAGCGGATGAGCAAGACGGAGGTAAGCCTCTTATACTTTGCCTGGCTCTGCTCTCTCCCTTTTGGACTTGGTGTTTTTTTTCTGTCTTTCTTTCTTTCTTTTTCTTTCTTTCTCTCTTTCTTTCTTTCTAACATTCTCTCTATCTTTCTTTCTTTTTTGTCAAGTGAAAGGGCTTCACTAGCATGGGAAACATATGTTTACATTGTCAAAGCAGGTTCTCTCGTGATTGAAAGGGTATCAAATTATTTCAGCAGTGAAAGAGCAAACACCAGCTCGCAACCACAAAGCGCAACTACAGTTGGGAGAATTATGATGTGGCTCTGCATGTATCTCTTCTCTCTCTTCCCTATGGCTGGGGAGACAGTGCCCTCTGTCGGAGGGGCAAGGGACAAAAAGCTTGAAGCACTATGTAATATAAATCTAAATGATGATGACGATTATTGTATTCCCAGGCAGTCTCCTATCCAAGTACCAACCACGCCCTCGAGGCCGGCTACCCGTGGCTACGGCTGCTGAGGTGGCAAAGGGCTGGAGGGAGGAGCGGGGTGAGCGTCAAAGACTCTGGTTTCTCTTCATCACGAATAAGCCTTTCGCCTTTTACTAAAGACTTCCGTGGAGAGGAACGATGACGAGTTTAAGATATTTTTGGGAGGCTTTGCCTGACGGCAGAGCCTGCGTGTCCTGTTTGAAAGCAAAATATCGTCCCGCGGTGGATCTCCTTTTCCTGGTTGTGCGCGTTTCCATCCCAATGTTCAATATGGCGCCCCTGTTAATTTTGAGTTGAATAATTCTGCCTCACAATTTTTACTAATTGAATTGTGCAGAATTTACAAAATACAGAGATGCATAAAACACAAACGCAAAACATATATTAAAACATAAATATCATAACCCAATGTTCAATCTCTGAGCCCCAATCTTTTGCTTATTCTTGTCTGAGCCAGGGCTTCTGGGTTTCTCAGCGTTTGGTGAAGTGGGGTGGTGTGGTGGGCGGAGGGAGGGAGAGGCCGTATGATCCTGTCCGCTCCCCCAGCCGCCGTGAGAGTTTGGGACACCATTCCCAATGGCGTGAGAGGACTTGTGCCGTTTCCAACTCATACTTACCTGGCAGGGGAGATACCTTGATCATGAAGGAGGTTCACCCAGGGCGAGGCTCAGCCATTGCACTCCGGCTGTGCTGACCCTTGCGAATTCCCCAAATGTGGGAATCTCGACTGCATAATTTCTGGTAGTGGGGGACTGCGTCCGCGCTCTCCCCTGATTAAAACTGTCTAATGGTATTTCAGTGCTGAAAATAGGACAAAGTGGGAGCCTCGCAAACAGCAGCTCGTGAGCCCCAAGCGCAACTACGGCAGCTGTTAATGAGGATGCGGCTGTGTGTCTATCTCAGCTCTCTCTGCGCCTTGGTTGGGGAAACAGTGCCCCCTATTGCAGAGGCAAGGGCCAAAAAGCTTACAGCACCTGGTATTCCCAGGCGGTCTCCCATCCAAGTACTAACCAGGCCCGACCCTGCTTAGCTTCCGAGATCGGACGAGATCGGGCGTGTTCAGGGTGGTATGGCCGTAAGCGGAGGAGCAAGACGGAGGTAAGCCTCTTATACTTTGCCTGGCTCTGCTCTCTCCCTTTTGGACTTGGTGTTTTTTTTCTGTCTTTCTTTCTTTCTTTCTTTCTTTTTCTTTCTTTCTCTCTTTCTTTCTTTCTAACATTCTCTCTATCTTTCTTTCTTTTTTGTCAAGTGAAAGGGCTTCACTAGCATGGGAAACATATGTTTACATTGTCAAAGCAGGTTCTCTCGTGATTGAAAGGGTATCAAATTATTTCAGCAGTGAAAGAGCAAACACCAGCTCGCAACCACAAAGCGCAACTACAGTTGGGAGAATTATGATGTGGCTCTGCATGTATCTCTTCTCTCTCTTCCCTATGGCTGGGGAGACAGTGCCCTCTGTCGGAGGGGCAAGGGACAAAAAGCTTGAAGCACTATGTAATATAAATCTAAATGATGATGACGATTATTGTATTCCCAGGCAGTCTCCTATCCAAGTACCAACCACGCCCTCGAGGCCGGCTACCCGTGGCTACGGCTGCTGAGGTGGCAAAGGGCTGGAGGGAGGAGCGGGGTGAGCGTCAAAGACTCTGGTTTCTCTTCATCACGAATAAGCCTTTCGCCTTTTACTAAAGACTTCCGTGGAGAGGAACGATGACGAGTTTAAGATATTTTTGGGAGGCTTTGCCTGACGGCAGAGCCTGCGTGTCCTGTTTGAAAGCAAAATATCGTCCCGCGGTGGATCTCCTTTTCCTGGTTGTGCGCGTTTCCATCCCAATGTTCAATATGGCGCCCCTGTTAATTTTGAGTTGAATAATTCTGCCTCACAATTTTTACTAATTGAATTGTGCAGAATTTACAAAATACAGAGATGCATAAAACACAAACGCAAAACATATATTAAAACATAAATATCATAACCCAATGTTCAATCTCTGAGCCCCAATCTTTTGCTTATTCTTGTCTGAGCCAGGGCTTCTGGGTTTCTCAGCGTTTGGTGAAGTGGGGTGGTGTGGTGGGCGGAGGGAGGGAGAGGCCGTATGATCCTGTCCGCTCCCCCAGCCGCCGTGAGAGTTTGGGACACCATTCCCAATGGCGTGAGAGGACTTGTGCCGTTTCCAACTCATACTTACCTGGCAGGGGAGATACCTTGATCATGAAGGAGGTTCACCCAGGGCGAGGCTCAGCCATTGCACTCCGGCTGTGCTGACCCTTGCGAATTCCCCAAATGTGGGAATCTCGACTGCATAATTTCTGGTAGTGGGGGACTGCGTCCGCGCTCTCCCCTGATTAAAACTGTCTAATGGTATTTCAGTGCTGAAAATAGGACAAAGTGGGAGCCTCGCAAACAGCAGCTCGTGAGCCCCAAGCGCAACTACGGCAGCTGTTAATGAGGATGCGGCTGTGTGTCTATCTCAGCTCTCTCTGCGCCTTGGTTGGGGAAACAGTGCCCCCTATTGCAGAGGCAAGGGCCAAAAAGCTTACAGCACCTGGTATTCCCAGGCGGTCTCCCATCCAAGTACTAACCAGGCCCGACCCTGCTTAGCTTCCGAGATCGGACGAGATCGGGCGTGTTCAGGGTGGTATGGCCGTAAGCGGAGGAGCAAGACGGAGGTAAGCCTCTTATACTTTGCCTGGCTCTGCTCTCTCCCTTTTGGACTTGGTGTTTTTTTTCTGTCTTTCTTTCTTTCTTTCTTTCTTTTTCTTTCTTTCTCTCTTTCTTTCTTTCTAACATTCTCTCTATCTTTCTTTCTTTTTTGTCAAGTGAAAGGGCTTCACTAGCATGGGAAACATATGTTTACATTGTCAAAGCAGGTTCTCTCGTGATTGAAAGGGTATCAAATTATTTCAGCAGTGAAAGAGCAAACACCAGCTCGCAACCACAAAGCGCAACTACAGTTGGGAGAATTATGATGTGGCTCTGCATGTATCTCTTCTCTCTCTTCCCTATGGCTGGGGAGACAGTGCCCTCTGTCGGAGGGGCAAGGGACAAAAAGCTTGAAGCACTATGTAATATAAATCTAAATGATGATGACGATTATTGTATTCCCAGGCAGTCTCCTATCCAAGTACCAACCACGCCCTCGAGGCCGGCTACCCGTGGCTACGGCTGCTGAGGTGGCAAAGGGCTGGAGGGAGGAGCGGGGTGAGCGTCAAAGACTCTGGTTTCTCTTCATCACGAATAAGCCTTTCGCCTTTTACTAAAGACTTCCGTGGAGAGGAACGATGACGAGTTTAAGATATTTTTGGGAGGCTTTGCCTGACGGCAGAGCCTGCGTGTCCTGTTTGAAAGCAAAATATCGTCCCGCGGTGGATCTCCTTTTCCTGGTTGTGCGCGTTTCCATCCCAATGTTCAATATGGCGCCCCTGTTAATTTTGAGTTGAATAATTCTGCCTCACAATTTTTACTAATTGAATTGTGCAGAATTTACAAAATACAGAGATGCATAAAACACAAACGCAAAACATATATTAAAACATAAATATCATAACCCAATGTTCAATCTCTGAGCCCCAATCTTTTGCTTATTCTTGTCTGAGCCAGGGCTTCTGGGTTTCTCAGCGTTTGGTGAAGTGGGGTGGTGTGGTGGGCGGAGGGAGGGAGAGGCCGTATGATCCTGTCCGCTCCCCCAGCCGCCGTGAGAGTTTGGGACACCATTCCCAATGGCGTGAGAGGACTTGTGCCGTTTCCAACTCATACTTACCTGGCAGGGGAGATACCTTGATCATGAAGGAGGTTCACCCAGGGCGAGGCTCAGCCATTGCACTCCGGCTGTGCTGACCCTTGCGAATTCCCCAAATGTGGGAATCTCGACTGCATAATTTCTGGTAGTGGGGGACTGCGTCCGCGCTCTCCCTTGATTAAAACTGTCTAATGGTATTTCAGTGCTGAAAATAGGACAAAGTGGGAGCCTCGCAAACAGCAGCTCGTGAGCCCCAAGCGCAACTACGGCAGCTGTTAATGAGGATGCGTGTCTATCTCAGCTCTCTCTGCGCCTTGGTTGGGGAAACAGTGCCCCCTATTGCAGAGGCAAGGGCCAAAAAGCTTACAGCACCTGGTATTCCCAGGCGGTCTCCCATCCAAGTACTAACCAGGCCCGACCCTGCTTAGCTTCCGAGATCGGACGAGATCGGGCGTGTTCAGGGTGGTATGGCCGTAAGCGGAGGAGCAAGACGGAGGTAAACCTCTTATACTTTGCCTGGCTCTGCTCTCTCCCTTTTGGACTTGGTGTTTTTTTTCTGTCTTTCTTTCTTTCTTTCTTTCTTTTTCTTTCTTTCTCTCTTTCTTTCTTTCTAACATTCTCTCTATCTTTCTTTCTTTTTTGTCAAGTGAAAGGGCTTCACTAGCATGGGAAACATATGTTTACATTGTCAAAGCAGGTTCTCTCGTGATTGAAAGGGTATCAAATTATTTCAGCAGTGAAAGAGCAAACACCAGCTCGCAACCACAAAGCGCAACTACAGTTGGGAGAATTATGATGTGGCTCTGCATGTATCTCTTCTCTCTCTTCCCTATGGCTGGGGAGACAGTGCCCTCTGTCGGAGGGGCAAGGGACAAAAAGCTTGAAGCACGATGTAATATAAATCTAAATGATGATGACGATTATTGTATTCCCAGGCAGTCTCCTATCCAAGTACCAACCACGCCCTCGAGGCCGGCTACCCGTGGCTACGGCTGCTGAGGTGGCAAAGGGCTGCAGGGAGGAGCGGGGAGAGCGTCAAAGACTCTGGTTTCTCTTCATCACGAATAAGCCTTTCGCCTTTTACTAAAGACTTCCGTGGAGAGGAACGATGACGAGTTTAAGATATTTTTGGGAGGCTTTGCCTGACGGCAGAGCCTGCGTGTCCTGTTTGAAAGCAAAATATCGTCCCGCGGTGGATCTCCTTTTCCTGGTTGTGCGCGTTTCCATCCCAAAGTTCAATATGGCGCCCCTGTTAATTTTGAGTTGAATAATTCTGCCTCACAATTTTTACTAATTGAATTGTGCAGAATTTACAAAATACAGAGATGCATAAAACACAAACGCAAAACATATATTAAAACATAAATATCATAACCCAATGTTCAATCTCTAAGCCCCAATCTTTTGCTTATTCTTGTCTGAGCCAGGGCTTCTGGGTTTCTCAGCGTTTGGTGAAGTGGGGTGGTGTGGTGGGCGGAGGGAGGGAGAGGCCGTATGATCCTGTCCGCTCCCCCAGCCGCCGTGAGAGTTTGGGACACCATTCCCAATGGCGTGAGAGGACTTGTGCCGTTTCCAACTCATACTTACCTGGCAGGGGAGATACCTTGATCATGAAGGAGGTTCACCCAGGGCGAGGCTCAGCCATTGCACTCCGGCTGTGCTGACCCTTGCGAATTCCCCAAATGTGGGAATCTCGACTGCATAATTTCTGGTAGTGGGGGACTGCGTCCGCGCTCTCCCCTGATTAAAACTGTCTAATGGTATTTCAGTGCTGAAAATAGGACAAAGTGGGAGCCTCGCAAACAGCAGCTCGTGAGCCCCAAGCGCAACTACGGCAGCTGTTAATGAGGATGCGGCTGTGTGTCTATCTCAGCTCTCTCTGCGCCTTGGTTGGGGAAACAATGCCCCCTATTGCAGAGGCAAGGGCCAAAAAGCTTACAGCACCTGGTATTCCCAGGCGGTCTCCCATCCAAGTACTAACCAGGCCCGACCCTGCTTAGCTTCCGAGATCGGGCGTGTTCAGGGTGGTATGGCCGTAAGCGGAGGAGCAAGACGGAGGTAAGCCTCTTATACTTTGCCTGGCTCTGCTCTCTCCCTTTTGGACTTGGTGTTTTTTTTCTGTCTTTCTTTCTTTCTTTCTTTTTCTTTCTTTCTCTCTTTCTTTCTTTCTAACATTCTCTCTATCTTTCTTTCTTTTTTGTCAAGTGAAAGGGCTTCACTAGCATGGGAAACATATGTTTACATTGTCAAAGCAGGTTCTCTCGTGATTGAAAGGGTATCAAATTATTTCAGCAGTGAAAGAGCAAACACCAGCTCGCAACCACAAAGCGCAACTACAGTTGGGAGAATTATGATGTGGCTCTGCATGTATCTCTTCTCTCTCTTCCCTATGGCTGGGGAGACAGTGCCCTCTGTCGGAGGGGCAAGGGACAAAAAGCTTGAAGCACTATGTAATATAAATCTAAATGATGATGACGATTATTGTATTCCCAGGCAGTCTCCTATCCAAGTACCAACCACGCCCTCGAGGCCGGCTACCCGTGGCTACGGCTGCTGAGGTGGCAAAGGGCTGGAGGGAGGAGCGGGGTGAGCGTCAAAGACTCTGGTTTCTCTTCATCACGAATAAGCCTTTCGCCTTTTACTAAAGACTTCCGTGGAGAGGAACGATGACGAGTTTAAGATATTTTTGGGAGGCTTTGCCTGACGGCAGAGCCTGCGTGTCCTGTTTGAAAGCAAAATATCGTCCCGCGGTGGATCTCCTTTTCCTGGTTGTGCGCGTTTCCATCCCAATGTTCAATATGGCGCCCCTGTTAATTTTGAGTTGAATAATTCTGCCTCACAATTTTTACTAATTGAATTGTGCAGAATTTACAAAATACAGAGATGCATAAAACACAAACGCAAAACATATATTAAAACATAAATATCATAACCCAATGTTCAATCTCTAAGCCCCAATCTTTTGCTTATTCTTGTCTGAGCCAGGGCTTCTGGGTTTCTCAGCGTTTGGTGAAGTGGGGTGGTGTGGTGGGCGGAGGGAGGGAGAGGCCGTATGATCCTGTCCGCTCCCCCAGCCGCCGTGAGAGTTTGGGACACCATTCCCAATGGCGTGAGAGGACTTGTGCCGTTTCCAACTCATACTTACCTGGCAGGGGAGATACCTTGATCATGAAGGAGGTTCACCCAGGGCGAGGCTCAGCCATTGCACTCCGGCTGTGCTGACCCTTGCGAATTCCCCAAATGTGGGAATCTCGACTGCATAATTTCTGGTAGTGGGGGACTGCGTCCGCGCTCTCCCTTGATTAAAACTGTCTAATGGTATTTCAGTGCTGAAAATAGGACAAAGTGGGAGCCTCGCAAACAGCAGCTCGTGAGCCCCAAGCGCAACTACGGCAGCTGTTAATGAGGATGCGGCTGTGTGTCTATCTCAGCTCTCTCTGCGCCTTGGTTGGGGAAACAGTGCCCCCTATTGCAGAGGCAAGGGCCAAAAAGCTTACAGCACCTGGTATTCCCAGGCGGTCTCCCATCCAAGTACTAACCAGGCCCGACCCTGCTTAGCTTCCGAGATCGGACGAGATCGGGCGTGTTCAGGGTGGTATGGCCGTAAGCGGAGGAGCAAGACGGAGGTAAACCTCTTATACTTTGCCTGGCTCTGCTCTCTCCCTTTTGGACTTGGTGTTTTTTTTCTGTCTTTCTTTCTTTCTTTCTTTCTTTTTCTTTCTTTCTCTCTTTCTTTCTTTCTAACATTCTCTCTATCTTTCTTTCTTTTTTGTCAAGTGAAAGGGCTTCACTAGCATGGGAAACATATGTTTACATTGTCAAAGCAGGTTCTCTCGTGATTGAAAGGGTATCAAATTATTTCAGCAGTGAAAGAGCAAACACCAGCTCGCAACCACAAAGCGCAACTACAGTTGGGAGAATTATGATGTGGCTCTGCATGTATCTCTTCTCTCTCTTCCCTATGGCTGGGGAGACAGTGCCCTCTGTCGGAGGGGCAAGGGACAAAAAGCTTGAAGCACTATGTAATATAAATCTAAATGATGATGACGATTATTGTATTCCCAGGCAGTCTCCTATCCAAGTACTAACCACGCCCTCGAGGCCGGCTACCCGTGGCTACGGCTGCTGAGGTGGCAAAGGGCTGGAGGGAGGAGCGGGGTGAGCGTCAAAGACTCTGGTTTCTCTTCATCACGAATAAGCCTTTCGCCTTTTACTAAAGACTTCCGTGGAGAGGAACGATGACGAGTTTAAGATATTTTTGGGAGGCTTTGCCTGACGGCAGAGCCTGCGTGTCCTGTTTGAAAGCAAAATATCGTCCCGCGGTGGATCTCCTTTTCCTGGTTGTGCGCGTTTCCATCCCAATGTTCAATATGGCGCCCCTGTTAATTTTGAGTTGAATAATTCTGCCTCACAATTTTTACTAATTGAATTGTGCAGAATTTACAAAATACAGAGATGCATAAAACACAAACGCAAAACATATGTGACCGCCGCTGGTGATTTGGTCCTCAACTAGGCATTTTCATTTTTCAGTTTTTTACAGATTATGAAAGTGCAGATTGTAAGCTTTCAAATGAGGTCTCATACATTGAAATCTGAACATATTTGAAGAAGATATGCTTATTTGAATGCTAGTACTGCCAAATCAACTTAGCTGAGAAATCGCCCTCCAAAGTTCTCCAACAATTTCACACCTCTGACTGCCAGGTAATGGGCGTGAACAATAGCCTGGTAACCGCACCCCCAGCCACTCCCCCACTGGACGATCTGTCATTATCTGTCAGAGTGGCTGTCAACTTGGGGTATTACCTGAGAGTGGGGTGCTCTCTCACTGATTACCCCACACTCTTTGAGTCAGTATTAATCTTGTGTTGTGAATGCAGTTAAGAACAATATAAGATGAAGTTCAAATTTAACGTTCTTTATTGTCAAATACATGATATACATTACAAGCATAAGTAGTAAAGTGTACAAAAAAAGGCAACAGTCTAAGTGTTAAAGTGTACAGTCAGTTGTATAGACAAGGTGCATAGTGTTCATTGTGATCAAGTGCACAACAAAGTAATAAGGTGCATAGTGTTCAATGTGATCAAGTGCACAACAAAGTAATAACAAGGTGCATAGTGTTCATTGTGATCAAGTGCACAGCAAAGTAATAACAAGGTGCATAGTGTTCATTGTGATCAAGTGTACAACAAAGTAATAACAGTCCCCAGCTCAATACTCAAGGTAATAACAGTACTCGGCTCAGTATTCAATATTCGAACAATGCAGTCTGTGCAAGTGTGCGCAAGTCTGTGCAAGAGAACACGCAATGCTTCAGTATACAAACAGGAAAAGGCTGTGGCCTTTCTCCTGCAGTGCTGTCCATCCTGATGATCTGCAGTGAATCTACAAGCGGACAGTCTTGTTCTGAGCTGCTGTGGAGTTTGGCGGGGGACATGTGACGTCTCGTCCCTCATCAGAACAGAACTCTCTGATCTTGTTAAAGAGATATGTCTGTCTGGCCATGTCCAGTCCGGGTGGGGCTTGCACAGGAAGACCTTCTCTGGGGGGCAGGACATCAGGCTTGCGCAGCAGCTGAAACTCAACTGCTGGTGCATCACGGTGTTCTCTGGCCACAACCATGCCAGGTCTCTCTGCATCAAAACTGCAATAGAATAGAAGGAAGAAAGTACATTAAACTATTGCCCACAGTACTGGCACTCCATAAACATAAAATAGTACCAGAAAGTGTTGATTAAATAGACTAGCTAATGCATGATAATTACCTGAAGTGCTGGTAACTCGAAATCTGTGGGAGTGCCCGGAAGTAGGGTTTCAGATGCTCTTGCCAGTTGTAGCATTTGCATGTCCAAGCGCATGGGGGTCTGCACTTGTCCACCATTCTCCTGGTAGTCTTGGGCTATGGCCTGGAGCTTGTTCTTGCTCATGCTGTAACCAAAACAAAAAACAAGGTGTCAGACTAACATACCTCTCATGCTCTCTCATTCTGTTTCTCTCTGTAATAGCTACCTAGCTAGCTAGCTAGATATTAGCTGCCTCGCTGGCTAGTTTAGGAACACAGGGCTAGCTCAGCTAACTAGCATGTTAGCTAACGTTAGCTAGCTAGATATTAGCTGCCTCGCTGGGTAGTTTAGGAACACAGGGCTAGCTCAGCTAACTAGCATGTTAGCTAACGTTAGCTAGCTAGATATTAGCTGCCTCGCTGGGTAGTTTAGGAACAAAGGGCTAGCTCAGCTAACTAGCATGTTAGCTAACGTTAGCTAGCTAGCCTTTGTTAGTTAGTGCTAGATTTGTTATGCTAGCTAGACTCAGTCACTTGTTTAGAAATGAGCTACTGCTAAACGACTAACGTAAATGTAAACAGCACAGATAGTATAAAGATCAGCTTACCCCAAAGCAAAGCAGAATGCTGGGCGGTGGTGTGAATCTGCTACGTCGTTCGCTTGGTAGCAGCTTGCTTTGTTACAGTCATCTCTGTATCACAGGTCATCAAGAATAAACTCCGTGTACGAACGAGTCCTGCTCTGCTGGAGTTTTAGCTGCTCTTAAAACTCTTTCCATGTCCTGGATGCCACCCCGTCTTCTCTTTAGCAAAAGCTGTAGCATCCATGCTTAAACTGTAAACACAGCCGGCGTGTTGGGGGCGGAGAACCCGGAAGCAATAGCCAATGAAACCAAATCATGCTAATCGATCTGCCCGCCCCCAAACCCGGCTCGAAATCAGCTAAAAACGAGCTTAGTTTGCAGACTAATTAAACGTATTTCGTGAACCTAAAACTGTTGTCTGTTATAGTAAGTGGGTTCTTCACAACTTCAACTTTGGTAATACAAAATAAAATAAAAAACGAAAAAAAACGTTTTTTTATGTATTTTGCCCTCTAGCGCATTTCGGGGTTTGCCGAGTTGCGGACCAAATCACCAGCCGCTGTCACATATATTAAAACATAAATATCATAACCCAATGTTCAATCTCTGAGCCCCAATCTTTTGCTTATTCTTGTCTGAGCCAGGGCTTCTGGGTTTCTCAGCGTTTGGTGAAGTGGGGTGGTGTGGTGGGCGGAGGGAGGGAGAGGCCGTATGATCCTGTCCGCTCCCCCAGCCGCCGTGAGAGTTTGGGACACCATTCCCAATGGCGTGAGAGGACTTGTGCCGTTTCCAACTCATACTTACCTGGCAGGGGAGATACCTTGATCATGAAGGAGGTTCACCCAGGGACGTATCCTCTGTAGGCTGGAGTCGTGCGGTGTATGGGGCACAGCCACAGGGTCCTGCGGACTGCTAACGCAACATGGCCTCAGCGTCGAACCAAACCAACAGGCGGAATGCTGTCCGGTTTGAGCTCCAGAGCAACCTGGAGATGGACCGGCTGCAGTTCTCAAGAAGGATTTTACAAGCTGAACTGGAGTTTACACCTGCCCAGCTGGATTATATCTTCGCCCTGCCAGGGAAAAAAGTGTTTGAGGTAATCTTCTCAACATTTTACTACTTTGAGCAATGTCTTGAACGATTTACACAAAAGAAAGCCAGTAATCTCAGACTGGAAAACATTGTCCTGACCCCCTTGTCAGAAAGGGACTCTAAAAATATCACAGTTCTCATGTATTCTGAGAAAGTCACAACTGAGGACATTCAGACCTGGTTGTCTAGATACTGCGTGGTGAACAGAGGAATGGAGCTGAGGGACCAGGATGGCATCCGTACAGGAGCACGGCGCTTTTATGTGAAGCTCCGGAGGCAAGCGTTTGATGGTAGAGAGCAGCTGAGCCATGTGCCCTCAACGATCCAGCTGGGGCAGGTCAGGGGGCAGGTATTCTACCAAGGCCAACCAAAGGAATGCAGAAAGTGTGGAGCCGAAGGACATCTGGCCGCCGACTGCATCGTCACCTTCTGCAGGAACTGCAGGAACTCCAGCCACGCCACCAGGGACTGCAACCAGCCTATGAGGTGCAATCTCTGCGGGGAAAATACACATTCCTTCAGAGACTGCCCTCAGTCATACGCAAACCGGACAAGGCAGCAAGCCCCCCCCCAACCAGCAGCAGAGAACCACCCTGCCCCAGATGGCAGACAACCCAGCGCCCAGGCAGACGGCACCGGTCCCCCGGCAGTGATGGCAGAGGGAACTCCAACAAAAGCAGCGGGGGAGCAGATGGCATCGACGGCAGAGGGAACCCCGGCGGCGAGGGCAGGGGGAGATGCGGCGAGGGCAGAGGGACCCCCGGTGGCAGTGGAGCAGGCGGCGGCGAGGGCAGACGGAAACCCGGTGGCAGTGGAGCAGGCAGCGGTGAGGGCAGAGGGAACCCCGGCGACAGTGGAGCAGACGGCGGCGAGGGCGGACGGAAACCCGGCCACGGCAGAGGGAACGCCGGCGGCGGAGAGGGCAGAGCAGGAGAGGGCAGAGCAGGCGAGGGCAAAGGGAACCCTGGTGGCAACAGAGGAACAGGCTGTGGACCCCGCTGATGAAGGCGACCGACTGGACTGGAGTGCAGAGCACTCCGGGGATGAGGACGACTCCAGGCTGCCCCCCAACCGTCCAGAATGGGCAGCTATCAGCCAGGAGACCCAGGCCGACCTGCAAGCAGCGCAGGACACAGCCCCGGTGAACTCCACTGCCATCTCAGCCCAGGACTGCAGAGACTTCCTGGATAACCTGATGGCAGGGCTAGGAGCGTCCCCTGGAGGCCACGCTACCATCTCCGAGGTGGAAAAGGGAGCATCACAGCTCTCGTCCCTGTCATCAGAAGAGCCCCTCTTCCACTCTTCAGAAGAGCCACTCCTCCAAGACCCCGAGAGCCGAACCCCATCGCAGAAGCGACTGCTCCAGGACTCATCTGAAGAGTCACTCTTACAAGACGCCCAGGTATGGCCCGCTCTAACCTCGAGGTCCGGCTCCTTCCTGGACGCTCAAAGCCTGAGTGTCTTCTCCACTGCCACCCAGATGAAGGTGGGGAGGAGGGATGAAGTCGGGCATCAGAAAGAGCCAAAGAAGAAGAAAAGAGATAAGGATAGAGAGAAGAGGCAAGTCCCCTGAACCCCTTAGAATGCGATCCCATTAAAAATCCTCTATGGCCCCCTTTTCTATTATCACCATTAACACCAGAGGCCTCAATGACCCCATCAAATGTCAGTCTGTGGTTGATGATTTGTATGGGGACAATGGTGATATAATTTTATTACAGGAATGCAACATCCCATATATGGACAATTATTCTTGTTATCAGAAAAGATGGCCCCATGGTGAATCAGTCTGGTCAGGAGACAACAGGAACAGATCATCTGGAGTTGCAATACTCCTGAGAGGACAGTCCTTTGTTACCAAAAGAGTCCAGAGAGTTATTGATGGACGCCTACTCTGCGTTGACCTTGAGGTTAATGGTGAAAAACTCAGAGTAATAAATATCTATTGTCCCTCTGAACTCCAAGATCGGCTAGAAACCATACAGTCTATTCAACCGCTGGTTTTCTGTGGGTGGGAGGTGATCATAGGTGGAGACTTTAACTGTATTTGCGAAAAAAAGGACAGAAGGTCGATATCTACTGCTGATGTCAGATTAGATGCTAGTTCTCATGCATTGGTCAACTTGATTGACGACTGTAGGCTAACTGACACCTTCCTTTTTACAAACCCTCAAACCCCAGGCTTCACATGGTCAAATGGTAGAACCCTTTCCCGTATCGATTTGCTCCTCACCTCTGCAGGAGTGACCCCAGTAGCCAGCTCTGTAACACCAGTCCCATACTCGGATCATGCAAAACTCACCTGCTGCTTTGAGATTAAAGATACAGTACGCCAACGCCCAGGTTCCTGGAAATTAAACATAAGTTTATTGGAAAATGTCACTACTGTATCAAAATTTAAAGGAAAATTGGAACAGTGGAAAACCTTGCAGTGCATGTATGATTCGTTAGGGGACTGGTGGGAAGAAACAAAGCAGAGAGCTAAAGCATTCTTCATGCTGGAGGGCAGAAGACTTGCGGCAATGAAACGGTCCTACCAGGGTAGACTTCAAGGTAGACTTCAGCGCTGTTACTCCCTTGCCCTCTCAGGGTTTGATGTTAGAGAGGACATCTCTAATTTAAAAAAAGAGATGATGAGACTAACAAATGAAAAGAGTAAAGGCCTCCTCACAAGTAGTCGCATACAACACCTGGAGGAGAATGAAAGATGTACCCGCTACTTCTTCAGAAGACTGTCTAAGCCAAAACATCGCATCCAAACTGTGCTAGATCGAGAGGGGGAAGAGGTGAAGGACACACAACAAATTTTAAAGGTTGTAAAGTCCTATTACTCAGACCTCTACCAAGAGAGACAGATTTCTGAGGATGAAGTGAGTTCATTTCTTTCCCAATTGACCACAGGAGTCGATAATAGCACTAGAGATAAGCTGGAGGAAGTTTTGACAACAGTAGAATTAACAAAGGCCTTACAGAGCATGGAAAATAATAAAACTCCAGGTTTAGATGGTCTACCCAAGGAATTTTATATTACATTCTGGGACCAGTTAAAAGATCCTTTATTAGAAGTTTTTAAAGAGAGTCTGGACAGGGGTACATTACCTTTATCTTTGAAAAAAGGTTCAATATCCCTGTTGTACAAGAAGGGCCCAAAAGAAGACCTTAAGAACTGGAGACCCCTGACACTGTTAGGAGTAGATGTTAAAATCCTTGCAAAAGCGCTGTATTTCAGACTCCAACCAGTAGTTGGCAGCATTGTCCACTTAGACCAAACCTGTAGCATCCCAGGACGGTCTATGTGTGATAGTCTAGCACTTGTAAGAGACACGTACCTCTACTGTCAGGATCGTAATCACCCTTTATGTATTTTGGGCGTAGATTTGGAGAAGGCCTTTGACAGTGTTAGTCATAACTATCTAAAAGTTGTCCTCGCCCACCTCAAATTTGGTTCAACCTTTAGGAGGTGGGTTGAGTTACTATACACAGATTGTACCAGTGTAGTAATGGTAAATGGGGGGACCACAGACCCTGTAGACATACAAGCAGGCGTGCGGCAAGGCTGCCCGCTTTCCGCAGCCCTTTTTGTCCTTGCCATTGAACCCCTGGCATGCGCCCTTAGAAACCATAGGAACATCAATGGGATATCGGTACCAGGGAGTAACGGGAGACAAGCCAAACTCTCCATTTACATGGATGACCTCACCCTTCTGTTAGCGGACAATGCATCTGTCAGAGAGACCCTAACAGTGTGTGACAACTTCACACTGGCCTCTGGCACTAGAGTAAATAAGAACAAGTGTGAGACACTGCACCTCAACTGGCAGGAGCCTATTGACCACCTGGGCCTGTTGGAAAGACGAGATACCATTAAAGTGCTGGGCGTCCAGATTGGTAAAAACATGGAATCCTGCAACTGGGCTGCCAAATTACCTAAAGTAAGAAGCAAACTGATCCAGTGGCAGGACAGGGAGCTCACCCTTACTGGGAAGGTGTTAGTAGTGAAGGCAGAAGTCCTAGCCTCCCTATCACATCTGGCAGCCACCTTTCCAATCCCCCAGAAGGCCATGGTGTCTCTTAGAAAGGTTATATTCCATTTCATCTGGGGGTGCCAACAGGAGAAGTTGAGGAGAGACATCATGCACAAATCGATTGCAAAGGGTGGAAGGGCAGTTCCAGAATTTGAAACAAAGTTTAAGGCCATGTTTGTATCCCCAATCCTAAAAGCCTGTCTTAGTGAGGGACAGGGTCCAATCTGGACCGACTTTGCCAGACTGTGGGTTGGTCGCAATGTTTTAACTACATGGGGGAAAAGACCAGCCCTAAATATACCTCATGCTGAGAGCTGCCCACCAATCTACAACATGGTATTGAAGAAGTTACCACAGGGGCTTGCAGTAATCTCACCACAGAGGATGGCAAGAGTACAGGTAGAGAAAGTGTTGTCCCCACAGCTACAATTACTAGCTCCGGTGGGCGCACTGACAGAGGACAAGTGTACACTGGTTTGGGCAAACGTAAACAACAACACCCTGACCAATATACACAAAGACCTAGCATGGCAGGTCGCCCACCAATGTTTACCCACTAGAGCCTTCCTTAAGAGGAGACGCTGTACCAGGAGCCCCATGTGTCCTAGAACAACTTGTGGGAGTGATGAGACCGTAGCCCACTTACTGTGGTCATGCCCCTATGCTAAGAGGGTGTGGGCACTAGTAGCCCCTTGGTTGCAGAACCTATATAGAGCCCCTTCAACCTTTGACGATATTGCATATGGTTTTTTACTTGGTAAATCTCCAGAGAATGTAATTAAGTGGTGGGTTATAATAAATTGTGTAAAGGACTGTCTCTGGAGATCCAGGAATGTATGGGTCTATAAGAAACATAGCGTCCCAATGTCTGATGTGATGAAAAATTTGATGTCCATTTTTAGAGATTATATAATAAAGGATAAAACTGTTAAAGACGATAAAATGAAGTTAGATTTGTGGAAGGTTCCCCCCAATATACTGATGAATGTAAACTGTTTTTAAATTACTTAATTTGTGATTTGACTAAAGAATTAAGATTGTTGTGTGTCTGCCTGTAATCGTATCTTTATCTGCAATTGAACAATAAAAAACCTAAAAAGTGAAAAGTGGTTCACCCAGGGCGAGGCTCAGCCATTGCACTCCGGCTGTGCTGACCCTTGCGAATTCCCCAAATGTGGGAATCTCGACTGCATAATTTCTGGTAGTGGGGGACTGCGTCCGCGCTCTCCCCTGATTAAAACTGTCTAATGGTATTTCAGTGCTGAAAATAGGACAAAGTGGGAGCCTCGCAAACAGCAGCTCGTGAGCCCCAAGCGCAACTACGGCAGCTGTTAATGAGGATGCGGCTGTGTGTCTATCTCAGCTCTCTCTGCGCCTTGGTTGGGGAAACAGTGCCCCCTATTGCAGAGGCAAGGGCCAAAAATCTTACAGCACCTGGTATTCCCAGGCGGTCTCCCATCCAAGTACTAACCAGGCCCGACCCTGCTTAGCTTCCGAGATCGGACGAGATCGGGCGTGTTCAGGGTGGTATGGCCGTAAGCGGAGGAGCAAGACGGAGGTAAGCCTCTTATACTTTGCCTGGCTCTGCTCTCTCCCTTTTGGACTTGGTGTTTTTTTTCTGTCTTTCTTTCTTTCTTTCTTTTTCTTTCTTTCTCTCTTTCTTTCTTTCTAACATTCTCTCTATCTTTCTTTCTTTTTTGTCAAGTGAACGGGCTTCACTAGCATGGGAAACATATGTGACAGCGGCTGGTGATTTGGTCCGCAACTCGGCAAACCCCGAAATGCGCTAGAGGGCAAAATATATAAAAAAACGTTTTTTTTCGTTTTTTGTTTTTTGGTGTATTACCAAAGTTGAAGTTGTGAAGAACCTACTTACTATAACAGACAACAGTTTTAGGGTCACGAAATACGTTTAATTAGTCTGCAAACTAAGCTCGTTTTTAGCTGATTTCGAGCCGGGCTTGGGGGCGGGCAGATCGATTAGCATGATTTGGTTTCATTGGCTATTGCTTCCGGCTATTGCTTCCGGGTTCTCCGCCCCCACCCTTCCCCAACACGCCGGCTGTTTACATTCAATTATTTTACTGTCCCAAGTTTAACCATGGATGCTCCAGCGTTTGCTAAAGAGAAGACGGGGATGGCATCCAGGGCATGGAAAGAGTTTTAAGAGCAGCTAAAACTCCAGCAGAGCAGGACTCGTTCGTACACGGAGTTTATTCTTGATGACCTGTGATACAGAGATGACTGTAACAAAGCAAGCTGCTACCAAGCGAACGCGAACGACGTACCAGATTCACACCACCGCCAAGCATTCTGCTTTGCTTTGGGGTAAGCTGATCTTTATACTATCTGTGCTGTTTACATTACATTAACGTTAGTCGTTTAGCAGAAGCTCCTTTCTAAACAAGTGACTGAGTCTAGCTAGCATAACAGGCACTAGCACTAACTAACAAAGGCTAGCTAGCTAACGTTAGCTAACACGCTAGTTAGCTGAGCTAGCCCTTTGTTCCTAAACTAGCCAGCTACCTAGCACAGGGACATGGCTAGTTAGCTGAGCTAGCCCTTTGTTCCTAAACTAGCCAGCAAGGCAGCTAATATCTAGCCAGCTGCCTAGCACAGGGACATGGCTAGCTAGTGAGCTAGCCCTTTGTTCCTACACTAGCCAGCGTGGTAGCTAATATCTAGCTAGGTAGCTATATTATAGAGAGAAACAGAATGAGAGAGCATGAGAGGTATGGTAGTCTGACACCTTTTTCTTTGTTTTGTTTACAGGATGAGCAAAAACCAGCTCCAGCTTGTAAGGAATTGCAGCTCTCCCTTCATACCAGCCAGCAAGAAGATCACTATGC
>NC_140264.1:3049806-3069806 GCF_949987555.1 Borostomias antarcticus | reverse complement strand
GCATAAAACACAAACGCAAAACATATATTAAAACATAAATATCATAACCCAATGTTCAATCTCTGAGCCCCAATCTTTTGCTTATTCTTGTCTGAGCCAGGGCTTCTGGGTTTCTCAGCGTTTGGTGAAGTGGGGTGGTGTGGTGGGCGGAGGGAGGGAGAGGCCGTATGATCCTGTCCGCTCCCCCAGCCGCCGTGAGAGTTTGGGACACCATTTCCAATGGCGTGAGAGGACTTGTGCCGTTTCCAACTCATACTTACCTGGCAGGGGAGATACCTTGATCATGAAGGAGGTTCACCCAGGGCGAGGCTCAGCCATTGCACTCCGGCTGTGCTGACCCTTGCGAATTCCCCAAATGTGGGAATCTCGACTGCATAATTTCTGGTAGTGGGGGACTGCGTCCGCGCTCTCCCCTGATTAAAACTGTCTAATGGTATTTCAGTGCTGAAAATAGGACAAAGTGGGAGCCTCGCAAACAGCAGCTCGTGAGCCCCAAGCGCAACTACGGCAGCTGTTAATGAGGATGCGGCTGTGTGTCTATCTCAGCTCTCTCTGCGCCTTGGTTGGGGAAACAGTGCCCCCTATTGCAGAGGCAAGGGCCAAAAAGCTTACAGCACCTGGTATTCCCAGGCGGTCTCCCATCCAAGTACTAACCAGGCCCGACCCTGCTTAGCTTCCGAGATCGGGCGTGTTCAGGGTGGTATGGCCGTAAGCGGATGAGCAAGACGGAGGTAAGCCTCTTATACTTTGCCTGGCTCTGCTCTCTCCCTTTTGGACTTGGTGTTTTTTTTCTGTCTTTCTTTCTTTCTTTCTTTCTTTTTCTTTCTTTCTCTCTTTCTTTCTTTCTAACATTCTCTCTATCTTTCTTTCTTTTTTGTCAAGTGAAAGGGCTTCACTAGCATGGGAAACATATGTTTACATTGTCAAAGCAGGTTCTCTCGTGATTGAAAGGGTATCAAATTATTTCAGCAGTGAAAGAGCAAACACCAGCTCGCAACCACAAAGCGCAACTACAGTTGGGAGAATTATGATGTGGCTCTGCATGTATCTCTTCTCTCTCTTCCCTATGGCTGGGGAGACAGTGCCCTCTGTCGGAGGGGCAAGGGACAAAAAGCTTGAAGCACTATGTAATATAAATCTAAATGATGATGACGATTATTGTATTCCCAGGCAGTCTCCTATCCAAGTACTAACCACGCCCTCGAGGCCGGCTACCCGTGGCTACGGCTGCTGAGGTGGCAAAGGGCTGGAGGGAGGAGCGGGGTGAGCGTCAAAGACTCTGGTTTCTCTTCATCACGAATAAGCCTTTCGCCTTTTACTAAAGACTTCCGTGGAGAGGAACGATGACGAGTTTAAGATATTTTTGGGAGGCTTTGCCTGACGGCAGAGCCTGCGTGTCCTGTTTGAAAGCAAAATATCGTCCCGCGGTGGATCTCCTTTTCCTGGTTGTGCGCGTTTCCATCCCAATGTTCAATATGGCGCCCCTGTTAATTTTTAGTTGAATAATTCTGCCTCACAATTTTTACTAATTGAATTGTGCAGAATTTACAAAATACAGAGATGCATAAAACACAAACGCAAAACATATATTAAAACATAAATATCATAACCCAATGTTCAATCTCTAAGCCCCAATCTTTTGCTTATTCTTGTCTGAGCCAGGGCTTCTGGGTTTCTCAGAGTTTGGTGAAGTGGGGTGGTGTGGTGGGCGGAGGGAGGGAGAGGCCGTATGATCCTGTCCGCTCCCCCAGCCGCCGTGAGAGTTTGGGACACCATTCCCAATGGCGTGAGAGGACTTGTGCCGTTTCCAACTCATACTTACCTGGCAGGGGAGATACCTTGATCATGAAGGAGGTTCACCCAGGGCGAGGCTCAGCCATTGCACTCCGGCTGTGCTGACCCTTGCGAATTCCCCAAATGTGGGAATCTCGACTGCATAATTTCTGGTAGTGGGGGACTGCGTCCGCGCTCTCCCCTGATTAAAACTGTCTAATGGTATTTCAGTGCTGAAAATAGGACAAAGTGGGAGCCTCGCAAACAGCAGCTCGTGAGCCCCAAGCGCAACTACGGCAGCTGTTAATGAGGATGCGGCTGTGTGTCTATCTCAGATCTCTCTGCGCCTTGGTTGGGGAAACAGTGCCCCCTATTGCAGAGGCAAGGGCCAAAAAGCTTACAGCACCTGGTATTCCCAGGCGGTCTCCCATCCAAGTACTAACCAGGCCCGACCCTGCTTAGCTTCCGAGATCGGGCGTGTTCAGGGTGGTATGGCCGTAAGCGGAGGAGCAAGACGGAGGTAAGCCTCTTATACTTTGCCTGGCTCTGCTCTCTCCCTTTTGGACTTGGTGTTTTTTTTCTGTCTTTCTTTCTTTCTTTCTTTCTTTCTTTCTTTTTCTTTCTTTCTCTCTTTCTTTCTAACATTCTCTCTATCTTTCTTTCTTTTTTGTCAAGTGAAAGGGCTTCACTAGCATGGGAAACATATGTTTACATTGTCAAAGCAGGTTCTCTCGTGATTGAAAGGGTATCAAATTATTTCAGCAGTGAAAGAGCAAACACCAGCTCGCAACCACAAAGCGCAACTACAGTTGGGAGAATTATGATGTGGCTCTGCATGTATCTCTTCTCTCTCTTCCCTATTTCCCCATTTCCAACTCATACTTACCTGGCAGGGGAGACACCTTGATCATGAAGGAGGTTCACCCAGGGCGAGGCTCAGCCATTACGGCAGCTGTTAATGAGGATGCGGCTGTCCCTTTCTGAATCCAGTCCCTCCCCACTCGCACTCAGTCACCAAGTGCACTCCGTTTTGTAGTCCCCTCACAGCCGAATGTAGTTCCCTTGATTAGGCTGTAGGGTATAAAACCCTTAGGGACGCACTCCCCTCACTCCAGCGGAAACAGGAAACACAAACCACAACGGTTACCATGGTTTCGCGTCAACAGCACTTTGCAGCGGCAGAGGCATCGTTAGTATCTTCCTTGTTACAGCTTATGAGGGTTGCCTATATCAGATAGCTACCTAGGTCCTAAGTGGAAATATCCAAATTACAATATGGCCAAGGCATTCAATTATATTTATACATCATTTTAAGAACTCTTACCTATTCATTTCACCGTTACCCTAATTCATTATTATTATTATTAGGACTATTGTCAATAAAATAATTGTCATTTTTCCACCGCTGCTGCTTCAGCACGATTATTTGTAGGCTAATAGTGTATTCTTTGTTTGTATTTTTGTTTTTATTTGCATTAAAACAAAGCAGGCCTGATTTTGTTTGTCCTGATTTTATGCTCATTTCATCTTTACTGTTATGAAGCACTTTGGGCTGCAATTCGTTTTGTGTTGAAAGTTGCTATACAGAGTATTAAAACAAGCCCATAAAAACTGCACAAGCTGGCCGTATGAACCTGTGTTTGTCCTCTTGTCATTTTCTGCAAATAATGTCTGACATTCTAAATTTTGGGGAAAAGTAGTATATAGAAAGTGCACTTACTCAAAAACATCTATAAATAGTAAACCATACATAGTAAACCAGGATGTTGCTGTGATCTCATCCTTTCCAGAGCTGTGTTCACCTGTGGTCTGAAGTATAGGCTAGTTTAGATTGCAGACCATACCACTAATATGACAACCAGAGATTGCACATATTTGTCTCCAGATTCTGTATAAAGGATACACAGGGATTTCCACAATTCTTATTTATTGAAAATAAAATAATATTGAAAACTGAAAATTGGGCAGCACCGATCACAACTGAAAATTATTAATCCCCATCAATGGACCCCTGTCTTTCTTGGCAGGGGAGGGGGGGTTCAAGAGAGGACGCCATGGATGTGTCTGGGAGGGATGGTTGATCAGACGTGGATGTGTCTGGGAGGGATGGTTGATCAGACGTGGATGTGTCTGGGAGGGATGGTTGATCAGACGTGGATGTGCCTGGGAGGGATGGTTGATCAGACGTGGATGTGTCTGGGAGGGATGGTTGATCAGACGTGGATGTGCCTGGGAGGGATGGTTGATCAGACGTGGATGTGCCTGGGAGGGACAGTGTATCAGACGTGGATGTGCCTGGGAGGGATGGTTGATCAGACGTTGATGTGTCTGGGAGGGGCAGTGGATTGGACCTGGATGTGCTCAGGAGGGAAGATGGATCTGGACTGGCCTTGATGGTGGGGTTCGACATGCATGAGGCAATGAGGACAGGTGGAGTCAAAGATTGTTTTGACCCCACTGCCTCATGCATGCCATCATAGAAGCTCCAAGTAGCAGGGCCTTCCTCTCCCTGGTCAGTCCCAGAGCCAGTTGGTGGAGCTCCCAGCTCCTAAAACTAACAGTGGCATGAGATATCTGCAGCATCTAGAAGGCTATATTCATGTTATGTGAAACACATTTACTGTGTACTTCTTTAAATTCACCCATTTCTTTGAGGCCTGTTTTGGACTTGCCTTACCCTCCAGGTTCATTTCTTTTATGATGAAGCTGTTAAGAAATATGTCCGGGAAGATGGTTAAAATGTTTTGGTCAGAATGAGTGCTGTGTGGCCCCTCCAATCACTCCACATCTTACCAAGTAGGCCTACACATCATTTATCAAGTCCTAGTAATGGGATACAATCACCCAATTAATCTTCTTTCAAAGAATCTTAAACATTAAGGTGTTTTTGGTTGTAGGCCTAATCAGTGAAATCTGCCAATGGAACAAGTGAACCTTTGCTTAATGTTTGGAAGAAGATGCATTTATCTAAAAACAAATCACTTGGCCTATATCTCACTGAAATGTTGCTTGTTGGGTGTAAAAAGATGTGTTCGTAGTGAGTGGCAGGCCATTCATGGACTAAACCTATGAGAAAAATAAATAAGTAGGCTACTCCCAAGCTTCTTTAGTGCTGTTTCGTTTTTTTGTGGACAACTTTTCATTTTGCATTCTCAGTTTGATCAGCTGTTTAGTCTGAACAACAGTCCTGGTAAATATCCACCAGCCACCACTTTACATTACAATCAAATGAACATAATCTAGCGTTTTCTGAACTGGAGAACGGAATTTGATGCGAAATACAATGCAAATGTCGTATAATTTGTGAGGAACTTACATTTGTACGGCGCATTTTCCATTTCGGACAATAAAAACAGCTGCACATGTGAATCGAGCCTGCATCGGTGCAGACTCGCTACCGAGGGTGTTATAAGCCACTTCCACTCGGCGCGAATTGGTTTCGGATGGCACTTAATATGGCGCGGCCTCCGCGTGAACGCGCAAACCGAGGGGGAGTGCATAGGGCGAGGGAAGAGGAGCTGGATTCGAAAAGGGCCCATGGGATTGAGAAATCGGCGCAGCAGCGTGTACGCCATCTTTGATAGATCCGAAAAGCGTGTAAATATTCTCGTCGTACGTGGCAGTCCGCCCTTTTCTCGTTTTCGTCGTACGCCCTCTTTTACACCTGAATTTACACGCTCTTTGATAAATGAGGCCCCTGATGTCCATAAATCTAGTCAACCTAACATGTGACTTCTAGTTCCACTGAGTGAGTCCAGGATAGAGAGGCAGAGAGACTCTGTTCTAAAGCTATGCTGGCTGTAGAGTAGCACTAAAGAGTAAACACAGAGCACAAATACACACACACACAGTCACACACTCATCTCTCTTTTGGAGATAGTGCCTTAATCAGGGTGTGATCATAACAAGCAGAGACATTTACATACTTCCTGGTCACGTCACATGACCACTGACCCACAAGCCTAGCAAACCAAGAAGAGTAACCATGACGGCAGCAGTCAACCACACACACACCAACTAGTCTTCTTCTTCTTTCGTGTAACGTCAGAGGTCCAACTCGGTGTCGTGTAGCCATGCCAACATCTCGGGTCCTAGGTCAAAGAGGCTGGCTTCCGAGGGTGGTCTGTACAAGGGGCAAGTGGTGATTATATGTTCGGCTGTCTGTTCAGGGTCACCGCACTCGCATGCCGCACTGTCTGCCAGGCCCCACTTCTTCATCGATGTTTTAAAACGACCAACCCCAGTTCGCAGGCGGTTCAGTGTGGTCCATTGCCGGCGTGGTAGGTCGTCTCCTCCTATGGCGCCACCTCATGGGTCCCAGATGTAGTGATGGACGCGGGAGGGCCCTGCTGACTGCCACTCCTGCTTCCAAGCTGCTGCCAGCCAAGCATCTCTGGAGATGTCCTCAGAGATGGAATTGAGCATCTCTTGCGCTGCCTTGTTGTAGGGGTGGCGGGATTTGAGTCTGCTTGGAGGAGCCGCTGTTGTTGTGGTGTTGTGCAGGATGTGCCACTCATATCTTTTTGCTTTCCTGGCCAGGGCGAGGGTGGCAGCCTCCCGTCGGAGGCCGGCCGGGGCTATTCCCGCGAGGACTGGCAAGAGGGACACTGGGGTAGGCTTCAGGCATCCAGTAATTATTCGGAGGGCACTGTTTATAGCCACGTCAACTTTGCTTGTATGAGGGCTTCTGCACCAGACTGGGGCGCAGTATTCCGCTGCAGAGAAGACCAGAGCTTGGGTCGATATTCGCAGAGTCTTAGCGGATGCTCCCCAGGTTATTCCCGCAAGGCGGCGGATCAGCGCAACCCTAGATGTAACTTTGGCCTTGACTTCTTCTAGATGTTGTCTGAAGGTCAGGGTCCGGTCCAGACGCACACCGAGGTACTTCGGAGCTTGCTGGACCTCCAGGCGTTTGTTGTCGACACGCACCTCCAGTTCCCTCTTTGCTTCTCTGGTGCTTAGATGGTATGCTGCTGCAACTGTCTTTCCGATGCTGAGCTGTAGACGCCACCTTCGACACCAACTAGTGAAGCATAGGATTCCTTCTCTAGTGTTTGTGTGTGGCAGGGTGTGCAAGCAGGCACACACACACACACACACACACACACACAAACACACACACACACACACACAAACACACACACACACGTGGGCACATGTTTTCCTTGGGTGCTAGAGTATCAACCTGCAGCTTGTCTTTCCATATGGCCAGCCAGAAACACTTAGTTCCAACCACACACACACACACACACACACACGCACACACACACGCACACGCAGACAGTAAGTACCTAAAATAGATCTCATATCACTAGTAAAAACATACTCTTTGGGAGTTGAAATATGAATTCATGTTAATACGAAGATTTAGCATTTTATTATCACAGTGTGCAAAACAACAATCATACTGTACATAGACGAGCAATTTATGCACGACTTAAAACATATATTCTGCAGGATCATTGTTTCCATAAACAGTATCTCAATGATTCATCTTGAACAAGTCATGAAATCAAAAGATTGTGTCATTATAAAACAGGAGTGTTGTGTTGAATTTATGATGCAATGCAAACATTGAACAAATTGACATATTCTCAGATATCATACATTATATCATATTTACAGACGTCACACATTAGATCAACCTCAATCATAGATTTAACAAGTCAAGTTTCTGCTATTCACAGTGAAAGTCCTTTTACAGCGCAGCACTCTAACAGAACAAGGACGTCCAGTCAAAGGGGCAGAACCCTTCCTCTCCTCATGACCACAGTGGGGTCATCAATGTCAACATTGACCTGGGACAACCTCTGTATCTGTAGTCATGGTTACAATCAACCACACCCCATCATGTCACACAGGTGTGTGGGGACAGAACTGTGTTTCCATGGAGACCAAGGTGTTCCTCCAGGACACGGGAGGCTACTCTACCTGGCACAGGGTCACTGAGGTGTTCATCTTATTCACCCCAAACCCTGGGTAGAGGGGCTCAGTGAATGTGGTGTGGAATGTGTACAGGTGGGTCATTGTGTCAGAGGAGATGCTGTAGAAGGAGAGTACGCCAGCTGACCAGTCCAGGAAAACTCCTACTCTGCTGGATACAGGTAACCACTCAGGTAAAATAGTCAGTTCTTGATTGTGCCAGACATGGACTTTCTTCTCCCACTTCGACAAACCCCAGGATTTGTCATTGGCTCCAAGTACACAGGCACCGCTGCCTCCCTTCCTGCTGATGCTCTTATATGTCACTCCTAAATCAATATTCCCCTTCATATCCACCTCCCAGTAATGGCGTCCAGTCAGACCCTCTCTACACAGCACCTGTTCATGTTCATCAAACCTCTCTGGGTGATCAGGATACAGCTGATCCTCTTCAACCCTCTCCACCCTCCTGTTGTCCTCAGACAGAGAGAGCTCTCTGTGTGCTGTGTTTGGGTCCAGACTGAGATCACAGGCATCTACAGATGAGAGGAGAAAGGCTGGATTACAACCTGTGTTAGAGTGTGTGTGTGTGTGTGTGTGTGTGTGTGTGTGTGTGTGTGTGTGTGTGTGTGTGTGTGTGTGTGTGTGTGTGTGAGAGAGAGAGTGTGTGTGTGTGTTCCTAGGTAGCTCCTGTAGCTAGCTCTATATTCAGAGAGATTAAATATGAATTGAACATGATCTAGGAAGAATAAGGTTAAAGTTTAATTGAACAAAAGATTGAGGTCAAGCATTTCCACATATCAAGTCAATGGATGGATGTGATTCCCTCAGGTTATTGTTTTGTACATTGACCAAAACAGCTCTTCAAAACAACAACTTACACTTCTTAAGCAGCTGTGGTTTCACCCAGATCTCTTCATTGTGGTCCACACTGTGAGAGAGGCAGAGGAAGAGACAGGGCAAGAGTGACACACACACACACACACACACACATGGCATGTGTATGAAGAGCAGTCTGGACAAGACACAACTAGGACTCAGTGATAACTCAATATAAGAACATGTCTGTGTGTGAAGTACTGCTTAGAAGAGTGATGAAGCAGGAGCTCTACTCTATCAGGACCTGACCTGACTCACACCAACATGACAAATACAGACAATCTGAAAACTGTTATAACAACAGTAACTGGACTGATCAACATTTCATAAAGCATAATTGGTAAAGACGTGCATTAGTAATTGATACTAACTTGAGTTTCTCCAGCCTTAAGAGTGGATCAGAGAGCAGCTTCACTCCTGAGTCTCCTGGGTGATTGTAGCTCAGGTCCAGTTCTCTCAGGTGGGAGGGGTTTGACCTGAGTGCTGAAGCCAGAGCAGCACAGCCTTCCTCTGTGACTCGACAGAAAGACAGCCTATAGAGAGAGAGGGCATCAGGATATTACAACAGCTCTGCTGCACTCGGCTGGTGAGCAGTATGAAGCATGATGTAAAATGAGCAAGCAAGTGACATAAGAGCAATTGAATAATCTATTCTTTGCCAAACAAATACAGCCACACATCAATGTTTACCTTTTTGTCATGAATACATTGATTTGTGGAATTATTCAACATATTTTTCTCTCATTGGTGGAGTATGTTTGTAATATACTGTAACTGACCTCATTATCTTCAGTGTACATTTGGGACTCTTCAGTCCATCAGAGAGCAGCTTCACTACTGAGTCCTGCAGGTCATTGTGACTGAGGTCCAGCTCTGTCAGGTGGGAGTTTGAGCTGAGGGTTGAAGCCAACTCCTCACAACTGTTCTCTGTCAGGAAACAGTTTTCAAGCCTAAATAGGAGATAATACAGGACAATATGCTAAGTAACAAGCAGACTAGAGTGAGAATTTAGTCTACACAGAGAAACGTAAATTACTAAATAGTGATTCACAGGCCTCATTTGTTGAGCCACACGTTAGTCAGTGTGTAGAAACAGAGAACATTTCCTTCATGAGCTGGAGTGTGGTGTAGTGGTTAGGGCAGATAACTGTAGGTCTCTTGGCAGCATGGTTCACATCCCATCTATATATCTTTCTGAGATCCACTGTATCTCCATTGAGGTGAGGTGCTTATAGAACAGCTTTATACTGTAGAAGCTATGTAGAACAGAGGTTTGTAGAACAGCTTGTAACATGGTGGAGTTTGCATGGAGACATAGAATCTGCTGAGTCGCATGTTTTCTTTTTACTTATATAGTTGTTATTTGCTATTAGTGAAAAATAAATGTATTCTCATTTGCACTTCCACACTCAACTTCCCTCAACTATTGTCTGCTCTGACCCTGGTTTGTACTGTATTGTAGTTGTGGTTGGGGGGCAGCAGTGGGGGGGGGGGGGGGTTTGCCCAGCTAGGGGATGATAAAAGGGGGCTTTGTTTCCTGTTCTGTCTCTCGTACCCTTGTGTGTCTATTCCCCTTCATAGGGTGTGTATTCGAGAGCATTTTGTGTCTTGTCTATTTTGGTTGTTTGTTTAATAAACCCTTTTATTATTATTTATTATTATTTTACTGAAATATTCCTGGTATGTGTGAACCATATACATGGCAAATAACCAGATCTTGAATCTTGAATAATCTCTCCATCTCCCACCTGGTGTGTCCAATATATCTGAGGGTCAGTGAGTCATCAGAAAATCAACTGAACTGAAAAAAGATTGCATACAAACATGCTCTAAGAGTGACAATGTGAGACTAACAGACTGTCCAGCCATGTGTCAACTTTAGTGTCATCATGTGAAGACTCCTGTAAGGGTACTGACCTCAGTGTCTCCAGGTTACAGTGTGGACCTCTCAGGGCAGAGCAGAGGACCTTCAGGTCATGATAAGCAAACAATTTATCCCTCTCTAGGTGCAGCTCTCTCAGGGGACAGTCTGGTGACTGGAGGGAGGAGGCCAGTGACTTACCCTCCTCTTGGCTGAGAACCACGTTAGTCAGTCTGTAGAAACAGAGAACATTTCCTTCATGAGCTGGAGTGTGGTGTAGTGGTTAAGACTGATGACTGTAGATATCTTGGCAGAAATGGTTCAAATGCCATCTCTCTCTCTCTACTGTGTGTCTCCTGTCACCAAACCCACTCCCTTTGGTGCATCACTAAAATGAAATGACACCCGTCTGAAATCCCACGAGATTTCCAACAGGATTTCCCTGTCAAATACCGCAATGGTGAAATGCCGCGGGATGGATCATTTCTAACTACCCCCAACTGTACTAAAAAGCTAACAGTATTAATAATGTATGTTAACCATTTAGACATTCAAATAATCTCAGCATCTCTCCCACCTGCGGTGTCCAATACATCCGAGGGTCTGTGAGTGGCCAGAAAATTAACTGAACTGAAAAAAGTCATCATACAAACATGCCCTGAACTATAGTCTGCTCTAACCCTGGTTAGTAGAGTACAGTATGTTCACTATTTTGACAACATGTCCCTCAAAACGATTACACTAGTCTTCCTGACTGAAATATACAATCCCTACAGATGTGATGGGAGTGTGTTTAGTGATACTGCATCAGTCAGCTGAGTTGAATATTCACATAAATGGTTAGTAACAAGTCAATAGTAACAATGTATGTTAAACATTAAAACATTCAAATATTCTCCCCATCTCTCCCACCTGGTGTGTCCCATATATCTGAGGGTCAGTGAGTCACCAGAAAATCAACTGAACTGAAAAAAGACTGCATATGAACATGCTCTAAGAGTGACAATGTGAGACTAACAGACTGTCCAACCATGTGTCCATTTTAGGGTTGTCACCTATAAAAACTCCTGTAGATACTGACCTCAGTGTCTCCAGTTTACAGTGTGGACCTCTCATGGCAGCGAAAGTAACACTCAGGTCATCATCATCGTCATCATCATCATCATCATCATCATCATCATCTGCATCTTCTTCATCATCATCATCATCATCCAGCATAGTCTTTACAAAGGTACTAATGTTCTTCAGGTGCAGCTCTCTCAGAGGACAGTCTGGTGTCTGGAGGGTGGAGGCCAGTGATTCACAGTCCTCAAGGCTGAGCTTCATGTCAGTCAGTCTGTAGAAACAGAGAACATGTCCTTCATGAGCTGGAGTTTGGTGTAGTGGTTAGGATTGTTGACTGTAGGTCTCTTGGCAGCCATGGTTCAAATCCCATCTCTATCTCTTTCACAGACCTACTGTATGTTTCATGTTACTTCAGCTACTCCCTTCCTACTGTCTAGAGGAAACACATTTCCAGACCAGAAAAGCAACAGAGCTGAAAAACACTATCCTTTAAAATGATCACACCATGTCTGTAGATCCATAAAAAACAATATAAAAACCATCGAAACCATGGACAATTAAATTATCATCATGCAATAACATCAACATTAGGCCTGAGTTATTCATACTAGTGTGATGTGTGTGAGTTTGACATCAATACTTACATTGCCCTTCTGCATTTCCTCACAGCTGGGATCAGTCTGTTATGCACTGTCATGGCTATGTTGTATTTCCTCTGGTCCATCTCATCCAGCACACCCTGTGACATCAGAAGTGCGTTGGCCAGTGCTGAGCAGTGATCTCCTGAGAGAGCTTGTTCATCTCGATCTGGTGACATGAGGAACTTGTGAATGTCCTCATGTACTGAACTGTCTTTCATCTCAGTCAAGCAGAGGAAGAGATTGACTTGCCTCTCAGGTGAGAGGTTCTCCACATCTGGCTTCCTAAGGTATTTCTTCATCTCCTCAACAGTCTCTGAGCTGCTCTCTGTCTGTGGCAGAAGGCCTTGTAAGAGAGTCTGGTTGGACTCCAGTGAGATGCCAAGCAGGAAGCGGAGGAACAGGTCCAGATGTCCATTCTCACTCTGTAGAGATTCATCCACAACTCTCTTCAGCACCTCATGCAGGGGCAGCTCTGTCGACACATTCTCCAGGAGAGACTCCAGTGAACTGATGTCGTTTCTCACACAGCAGTAGAACACATAGACAGCAGCAAGGAACTCCTGAAAGCTCAGGTGCACAAAGCAGTACACCTTGTTCTTATACAGGCCATGCTCTTCTTTCAGGATTTCTGTGCACAATCCACTTTCCACTGCTGCTTCATTGACATCAATTCCACACCTTTTCAGCTCCTCCTCTGAGAATATGAGATTTCCCTTCAGCAGCTGTTGGAATGCCAGCTGGGCCAGTTTCAGAATGTCGCTGTCTCTTGATTTCAGGATCTTCTGTCTAGACTGATCTTTCTCGTTTCTCTCTTCATACTTTCCAAGCGCCACCCCTGTTTGAGTGATCAGGAAGTGAATGTACATCTCAGTCAGAGATGTAGGGATCTCTCCTTTCTTGTTTTTACTCAGCATAGGTGCTAGAACCTTGGCAGTGATGTAACACATGATAGGTATGTAACACATGATGTAGAGGCTTCTGTTTTTCTTGATGTGATCGATGATTTTGTTGGCTAGTTCCTCATCATCACTGAATTTCTTACGGAAATACTCCTCCTTCTGTTGGTCTGTGAACCCTCGTACTTCAGTCATCTGGTCAATGCACTTGCGTTCAATCTGTTTGGCTGCTGCAGGTCGTGTGGTTATCCAGAGGAGAGCAGAGGGAAGCAGATTTCCATCAATGAGGTTTGTCAGCAGCATGTCCACTGATGATGTCTTCATGGTATCCCTCAACCTCTTGTTCTGACTGAAATTGAATGGAAGTTTGCTCTCATCCAGACCATCAAAGATTAACAGAACTTTAGAAGATGCAAACATGCTTGCGTCTGCTATCTCTGAAAGTTCAGGGTGAAAGTAACACAGAAGGTCATGCAGACTGTACTGCTCATCCTGGATCAAATTCAGCTCTCTGAATGGAAGCACAAAGATGAAATCTATATCCTGATTGGCTTTCCCTTCTGCCCAGTCAAGGATGAACTTCTGCACTGAGACTGTCTTTCCTATACCAGCCATGCCTTTCGTCATCAGAGTTCTGATGGGTTCTTCTTGTCTGGGTCGGGGTTTGAAGATGTCATTACAGTTGATAGAAGTAACTGATGATTTTTGGAGTGATTCAATCCGCCTGATCTCATGTTCTGTATTAACCTCTTTACTCTCTCCATCAGTGATGTAGAGCTCTGTGTAGATGCTGTTGAGGAGAGTTTTTCTGTCTTCTGTAGTCCCCTCAAACATGAATCTGAAACTTTTCTTCAAACTGTCTTGAAGTGTGTCTTTAACTCTTTTTTGGTTCAGCACAGGGGAGAATGGGAGAAAGTGAAAATGTAGAGTGAGACATGAAGAATAAAAAGCATAAAACAACATCCAGTACAAGCAGAATCCGCATACAGTAGCAGTGTATAGATCTGTGAAACACAATGGACCCTTCTAACAAAAACATTCTCCTGATTTTTCATATCTCACCTTTGTTTGGTGGCATTGCATGGTGTGGCCTTGGCTACGCCTTCTGAAATGATAAGGAAAAACAAGACCCATGATGTCCAAGACCAGGACGATACTGTCCTACAGAACCTCGGGGATGATAAAGGACGATACTGTCCTACAGAACCTCAGGGATGATAAAGGACGATACTGTCCTACAGAACCTCGGGGATGATAAAGGACGATACTGTCCTACAGAACCTCAGGGATGATAAAGGATGATACTATCCTACAGAACCTCAGGGATGATAAAGGATGATACTATCCTACAGAACCTCAGGGATGATAAAGGATGATTGTGTTCTTGTAGCAGTATGACCTTCTGAAGGGGACAACAGTGCAACTGTAGCACACAGACAGAAGCATGGGATGAAGGTTTCACCTTTTCTCTGAGCCTCCACAACGGGTAGAGTTGTAAAGTTGTGGAACAAACACTACACACACACATGCGCTCGCGTACACACACACACACACACAGTTTACTATAGATTATCAGGCTAACTTGGTAGAGCTCCGGTGCAGTAGGTTCTCCATATGTTGTCTCTTAGATAGTTTGGAGTTCATTTTTGTTATGGTGCAGTTATAGATAAGAATAAGAAACACAACTTATTTGATTGTGACAAGATTAAATAAACATAATCTAACAACAGAGCTTACCAAGGTCCTGGAGTAAATGAGGCTCTTTCTCCTGGAGGATCCTGTAGAAGGCTGATTTGACCTTGACTCCCCCGGATTTTAAGGCGTTGTCCAGCTCCCTCATCTTCTTCTGTCTGGTCGGGGCTGCTTGGATGTCAGAGTAGAGCTCATCAGGGATCATACCCTTCTGGTGCAGTTCATCTGCTATGGGCATCACCTCAGCAACCCTCTGAATGAGCTTAGACCGATGTGTGTCCACAAACTTTGCCTCTAGAGAAGAGAAATACACACAAACACACAGAGAGAGAAGAGAATGGTAAACTGGTAGCTTGCACTTCTAAACATGTCCAGTGTTCCACCTCAGTACAGAAATACAGCCTCACCTCTGTCTTCTCTTGTCCTCTCTGTCTCACTCTGTCCATCATGAGAGGTGAAGGGCCTGAGGAAGGAGAACAAATGAAAGAAAGAAATTACCGTATTGTCCCGAATATAAGACAATATTTTTTTCCTAGAAAAACATCTGAAAAAAAGGTGTCGTCTTATATTCGGGGTCTAGACTTTTAAATGTAATTATACATTCACAACAGCAGATGGCGCTGTTTCCCCAAGCAAGCCACCGCTTTTCTCCCTCAAGGCACAACACACAGCGACGGGTGGCTGGCTGTAAAGACGGAAAGACGTGGTATATAGTTGCATAGGCGATTTTACCCTCTGAGAGGGGGGGGGGCAACATTTTGACGTGAGAAAAAAACAAAACAGTTCTGCCGTCCCGTCCCGTCTATTTACAAAGAATGCTTGTTGTGAACAGCATGCTAATAAGAAATCCGTATGACAATTCAATATGCACAACGCATCAAACTTCATTAAACACCTAAAAATATTCGGATAATGATACATTTCACAGGAGAGCATACTGAGACTGGTAAGATTATCCACACCCTGGAACTACAACCCAGGAGCAATGTTGACACTGCCCCCTATATCCACATCCTGGTACTACAACCCAGGAGCAATGTTGACACTGCCCCCTATATTCACACTCTGGTACTGCAACACAGGGGCAACATCAACAAGATATAATCTGACTGATAACAACTGAACTCACCTTGAGTTTCTCTGGTCATTAGATGCTGCTCCACTGTTGTCCTCCTCTGTCTTCCCCCCTGCTTTTCTCTTCTCTTTTGCCTTCCCATCTTGTTTCTTCTTCTTTGTCTCTCCCTCTTTTCTTTTCTCTACCTCCCTCTTTTCTATCTCTTCCAGACTTCTTCTGCGGGCTGTGGAAATGATGATGTTTTCTCTTCTCTGTTCAGTCCTCCGTTGAGAGTCCATCTCCTCACTCCGATATTTGGAAGTATTTCTCCCCATGGTCTGATCTCCTCAGTCCTTACACCATGCATTTAATTTAGTTGACTTGTTTGTCACTTATGCCTAATTCCTTCACCTGACAAGAGTTAACTGGATTCTGAACAGACTGGTTTCTGTAAGAGACATTCACAGGTGTTTTAAAAAGCCCTGAAGCCCTGATGTCCATAAATCTAGTCAACATAACATGTGACTTCTAGTTCCACTGAGTGAGTCCAGGATAGAGAGGCAGAGAGACTCTGTTCTAAAGCTATGCTGGCTGTAGAGTAGCACTAAAGAGTAAACACAGAGCACAAATACACACACACACAGTCACACTCTTCTCTCTTTTGGAGATAGTGCCTTAATCAGGGTGTGATCATAACAAGCAGAGACATTTACATGCAGCCATTTAGCAGATGTGAACACATTAGTCTCTGACATCTTAGAGTGTATAGGAAGGAATGTCTATGATGTAAATGATATTGTCATGTGAATATTTAGTGTATATAAATGCAGGATTCTCACCTGACTGCTGCAGATTCAAGGTTGTCTCTTCAAATGTCTGAATCTTTCTGAGAACAAGGAAATCATTTACATAAAAATAGACTCACCTGTCTAAGAACGGACTTCAGACCTACATAGTTATCTATGTGGGTGTGTGCATGTGTCTTTTACAACACACAAGGAGAGAGAGAGAGAGAGAGAGAGAGAGAGAGAGAGAGAGAGAGACATACTTCCTGTTTACTGTCACTCAACAACACATTCTAATTCCAATAGAACTTTCTAATGCAAATGTAACTATCCACAATGTCACACCAGCTTCCTTTCTCTGCATATTCATGACGTTTACAAAGCATTATACACAAACATTTACTGACCAACACATGTACCATTCATTTAGAACATGTTCAAATGTAAATAATTGTATCCAGTGGGATGAAATGGTTGTATTCTTCCACACGTAGTCTCATAGGATCTACCTCCATATGAATCATTATTCTAAATACTAAAACTGACTTCTGGTAATGAAACGCTCAGCAGACTTCCTGCTACACCATTCTAGCATCTGATCTGAGTTCTGTTCAACCAAGAACACACACAGGGGTGTACTGAACTAAGAACGGTCCAGAAACAATGTTCAACAAAATAGATATACCAGTATATGTGTATATATGCAAATATTTAAGATTCTCACGTCTGCTGCAGAAACAAGGTTGTTTCTTCAACTCTCTGGCAAGGAGTGTCATTACACTCGTATAAACACGCTTTGGAGGCAAAAACACGTTACGTAATGCTACATTTGTGTGTGTGTGTGTGTGTGTGTGTGTAGGATCAGACTTCCACTAGTCTGTGTGAATATGTCACTTAGACCATCATTATAGCAAGAGGCAGCCCACTGATGATGCAGGGTCTTTTTCTCATTTGAAACCCATTTGTGTGTGATCTGATCTTTTTAGTGTAGTGTAGTACACTTGTAGTGTAGTGTACAAATTTAGTGTAGAAATGTAGGATTCTCACCTGACTCCTGTAGATTCAAGGTTGTCTCGTCAACTGTCTGAATCTCTCTGAGAACAAGGAAATGATTTTCACAACTGACTAAGCACGCACGCGCACGCACGCTGTAACGGTCTGTTCCTCAAACGTGATTAGTTGGGCGCCAGCCAGGGCAGGGGAACCCTGGCAATATTTATAGTTTGTCTGAGTCCCAGGCTATTACACAGGATGCATGTATGTACTTCACATGAACCCTCAGCAAGCTTATAAAGAATAACACATAAACACCATGGCACACGTTTCATACATATATTCTGACCCACACCCGGCAACAACTGAGACACAATCCAACTCCCACCAGCAGGGGCAATGTCCCAGAAGTCCAACAGTGCAAACAATGTCCCAAGATTCCACCAGCAGGTGGCACCACCCCCAAGTCCTTGAATATCGCACCACACGGAAATCCTTTATCCAGTCCACTCTGGCGTGGTAAACAACAGTAGAATAGTCACAGTTCAAAAATACAATCACAGCGCTATTCGTGGGTCCATCCGTTCACCCACGCACAAACACCCTGAGTATTCCACAAGTGCGGCAGAGATCAATCCCGGCCCAAAACGGTAAATCCTACAATCAGAGCCACCGCACAAAGAAATAAACGGATCAAACTCACTTAAAGTTAGGTTGCGGATGACGTCACCCCCCCCTTTTTCCCTCGAATGCGGAAGACCGGAGGAGCCGGCAACGGCCCGTGTCTCCCCCCTCGAAATCCACCGAAGGAATAAACAATGATCCTCCAAAATAGTATTCCAATGAGGTATGTGGAACATAAACCTTCCGTAGGCTTCCTCCCGTTCACGAGGCTACAATCCACCGCGAAATCGACTGGGGTTCCGGGTTAGGACTCTCGTTCGTCAGACGAAGGTAAGGCTCTGTGCACACCCTTTTCGCTACCATACGACTGACTCCATCTTTCAATTTCCCGGCTAGCTATACCTACTTCCCATTGGTAGGAGGCGGACACCGGACTAACAGGTATACATATTCATGAGCCCAAACGGGAACGTGCTCCATGAACGGGAACGGGCAGAGCGCGTTACAACGCGCGCACAGACACACACACACACACACACACACACACACACACACACACACACACACACACACACACACACACTCACCCTCTTGCACTGTAGAGCAGCTAAATCCACAACAAGTCACTACTAGCTTCAGATCTCTGTGCCGATGCCCTCACATGACCTCTCTATACGGGTCCAGACTGGTTTCCTGTCTTCTACTGGTTCTGCCCCACGGCCATCAGCCAATCCTCCTGTCTTCTATTGAATCAGTATTGAAAGTGCATTTTTTCATTACGGGACAATCCTGTATTAACGACGACTTGCATACCGTTGCAAACGTGGTAAGTTTTCTGGGTGTGATCATAACAAGCAGACACATTTACATGTAGACATTTAGCAGATGTGCTAACACTAGTCTCTGACCTGATCTTAGTGTTGGAAGGAATGTCTATGATGTAAATGATACAGTGTCATATATTGACTGTATTAATGTAGGATTCTCACCTGACTGCTGCAGATTCAAGGTTGTCTCTTCAAATGTCTGAATCTCTCTGAGAACAACAACATGTAAATAGACGTACCTGTCTAAGAATGGAATCCAAACCTTCTACATATTTGTAATTATCTATGTTTGTGTGTGTGTGCGTTTATCTTTTACCAGTGATTCACAAGTAGAGGGAGAGAGAGAGAGATAGTGACCTTGTGAGGAGAGGGACCAGACCCTACATGTGACCTTGTGAGGAGAGGGACCAGACCCTACATGTGACCTTGTGAGGAGAGGGACCAGACCCTACATGTGACCTTGTGAGGAGAGGGACCAGACCCTACATGTGACCTTGTGAGGAGAGCGTTCCGGAGTGTTCCGCTGAGCTGTGCTCTTCCAAGCAGGAAGTTGAGCAATTGTCCCAATGAGTTGCAGGGGATGTGAGAGTTGTGGGATTGGGGTGGAAAAGGGAAGTGCCTGGTTTCTTCACTCAGTAGTGTCAGACACACAACTTAAACAAAACCCAGAAGAGGAAGGAGAAAGTTATGAAATGAGTTGTACTCAAGTACGACTGAGAGCACAGAGGCCCATGAATGCATTTTGTGGCTCTGTGGCTGTCAACTGAGTTCAGAAATGATATTCGACCTTCTCTCTTTAATATTTTCCGATATTATATTCGATTATTATATTCGCCTCTATCTGGGCCCAGGCACATTCACACTCACGCACACACAGACATACACCAGTGTTTGCCATGTCTCTCCTATGATGTCTTTTAGCCTTTCTTACTCTGAAAATGCAATTTAATGTAATTTATTGCTTTATAAATGTTCTTAGCCGTTAGAC
>NC_140264.1:3034806-3044806 GCF_949987555.1 Borostomias antarcticus | reverse complement strand
TCCTCTAACCGGCTCATTAATGGTCCGATATGGATTTGTTCCCCAAACTGAACCTATGCGCTGTCCCAAACCTTTCCGCGCTATATGTCACACACCTAATGCAGGCACTCCATCAAACGGCAATAATTGACCAATTAGATTGTCATTAATATGTGATCATGTGGACCTGTTTGCTGTTTGGTAAGCATATAAATGACAGTCCTCCTGTGCGTAATGCGAGCCTAAATGAATCCGGCGCTACTCGGCCTACTGGTTGAGATAGAACTCCAAAGAGGTGACGGCGATGGCGACTGCACCCACATAAGGGCACCATCAGTGAATGAATACGTCTATGTGAATCGCTAAAATGTGCACACTATAAATACCCAAATCATATGTGACATGCTCATCACAAGTGTAGTGGCACGGTGGCCTGGCTCCACGCATGACTCATTCATCCTGGCGCACAGCAGGGTAGGGGCTAGACTGGAGGCAGGCGCTGCGCGTGACGGCTGGCTTGTTGGTGTGTGCATAGCCAAGATACATATTCTTTGTCTTATTTACTTTAATCTTTATTAGCATTTTCCATCCATACAACGACAATACAATAAAACATAAAAACATACAATAACAGCTTATGGGTACTTCCATCCATGCAGCTTTTTTTTCTTACTCAAATATGACAATTTTAATATTAGTGGTATCATCACACTTCCTTCTATAATCCATCCATTTTCCCATCTCCCTTCAAACTTTCCTTCCTGCATCCTCAATGCATAAATAAATCTCATAAATCTCCTCCACAACACCCACCACTGCTCCTTGGTTGGGGGTTCCACCTTATACCAAGCCCTCATTATTGTCTTTTTACTAGCAACCAATAGTACTTTCACTAGGTATCTGTCCCCTCCTTGTACATCATTCTGTTATGTTTGCCAAGATGTATATTCAAAGCTGATAAGAATGAGAACCAGTCAAGACCCCACCACAAAATGAGGACCCAAGCCCTCAGCCCCCTCCCCGTCATGAGGTTTACCAGCGGGGCCAAAGGGCCCACACTGAGGTCATGCGCCAGCTATGAAGACACAAACAAGTAAGGTTCACATTTCTACCATTTTATTGTCTGTTGGTGGGTGACTGTGTGAGGTGTGTGAGTGCGTTTGTGAGTGAATGTGTGAGGTCCGTGAGTGTGGTAGTGAGTGACTGTGTGAGGTCCTTGAGTGTGGTAGTGAGTGACTGTGTGAGGTCCGTGAGTGTGGTAGTGAGTGACAGTGTGAGGTCCGTGACAGCATGTGTGAGGGAATGAAGTGCAGTGAGGATGTCCTGTTGGCTCTGGTGGTGTAGTGTGGTGACCTCCACCAACTGCTGAACAACTGCCCCACAACTGCCCCAATCCCTTCTGCCATGTCCCTCTGGGCCTCTAGGGTCATGAGCCTCCAGCACAGCGTCTGATAGGAAGCCCAGCCCTCAGGGACCCTTGAGGCAGGGACGCTGGCAGCCGGAGGTGGAGGCGTGGGCGGTGGAGACGGAGGCGCTGGAGATGGCACTGGAGGTGGAGGCCGGCGCGCTGGAGGTGGAGGCACTGGAGGTCGTGGCGCTGGATGTAGAGGCTGCAACCGGCGGGGGCACGACCGTCAGGTCAAGGACCACTGCAGACTCCCCCTCCTCTGAGTCCCACCCCATGTCAGAGTCTGGAGAAACAATTTCAGTCATTTTCTTTGAGTTTGTCTGTTAACTTGATTATGCATTAACCATTTCATTGTGTAGCCATATTCAATTGATCTGTTTTTCTGTTGGCAGCCAAATAAATGCTTAAGTGTGATTTACCGGGTGATTTAGATGAGAGTCTTAATTTCCTAGAGGGGAAAATGTTTAATGTGGTCTAACATTATGAAGTGGTCATCTGTGTTATCGTTCCCTGTTTTTGGTCCTAAATCAATCATAGCCTACCACAGAATGTGTGGAATGTTTGCTTTCCTCACAGCCACATAATACAGCATGTCCGTGTAGCCTACGCCACATACAGGATGCACGAAACGTACAGTAGGCTACCTAAACTGTAGGAGCAATCAGACAAATGTAGGCTCGTACAAATAGCTTACCTTCCGAAGATGATTTTCTTTCCTCGCGTGGACCTCACCAACAAGCACATGCACCTCCGTCTCCGAAAAGTTTCTCTTCTTTCCGCGTTTTTCCATAAACGTATTTGTCTTTCCTATGCTCCACGCTATATTATGTCGGTTCCTTCCGGGGTATCCACGTTGTGCGCTGTCATAGTTTTGACCATATATGGTTGAATTTGGGCGTGGAGAGGTCGGAACACGGGGCGCGTGCGCGTACGCTCTCTTCTCCGCCACCGTCGGATTTTCTGTGGTGAATTTGGCGCAGCAGCGTGTACGACATGTTTGATAGATCCGAAAAGCGTGTAAATATTCTCGTTGTACGCTACTTTTCGCATTTTCCTCGTTTTCGTCGTACGCCCTCTTTTACACCTGAATTTACACGCTCTTTGATAAATGAGGCCCCTGTATTGGTGCTGTGTCCTTCCTCACCACCAGTACAAGAAGAGTTTCCACACAAATCCCCCCCCCCCCCTCCCTACTTTCTCTCTCTTTGTCATTCCCCCTTTCTCTCTCCTCTCAGGTTCACCACCAGCTATTGAAGAAGCGATAGATGAAGGAGAAGGGAGTTGGAGAAAGAGAAAGACCTGTCGTGGAATTTGGAATGGACCTGGTTTCTTAGGCCTTGATTACACTACTGCGTTTTCGCCTACATTTGTGCCTAGCAATGACTCTACCGCAGCCAAAATGAAGCTCAAACCCAGAGGCCTCAGGATACGGCTGGGGCTGCGTTTCGGCACTCAAAATCTGGAGCTGTGTTCTAGTGTAATAGGCAGATCCAGAGGCTTTTGAAAAAACTAGGAAAAGGCCTACATTGTAATGCTGTGTTCAGTTCACATTATAACAATCAGACAGGTGACTTACGAGTTTGAGCTATATAGCATCTTAGTGGATACGATAGTTAATCAGCCAAGTGGACTGATCTTCTTTGTTCCCGACCAAATAGTACCTTCCTCACACCAGTCTGAACTTTCGAGCAATCCTGCCCTTTTCTTTTTGAATAATATTCTCAACTCTCTAATATATAGTCCTTACAATCAGTTTGTTTAAGTCCTTCATCCATTCCCTCACGATATAGCTCGCATATTACGACGAGACTTGAAATGTGCCCCATATATGGAACAAACACTGGGATGGAAATGTATTTGTTGGTGACTGTTGGTTGAATGTCTGGACAGCTGCATTTTAAACTTGATCATGATGTATATTTTTTCATAAACCTTTTTTAATAAACAATGTATAACCTGAGAGAGGTACTGTAGGGAGTTCATTTGTGTGTATGGGGGTTTGTGGCTGAATTTGGGTCATTTACTCAAAACTCATATCTCAAAAACCCAAAATGACACTGCTGATGGATCTTAGCTTCTCCTTAATAATCAGCAAGATCAGACACAAGAAGACAAAGAACCTTCAGCTTCCAGAATCAGGTCAGGATTGAAAAAGGTCTCATCAGTCTCAGGACCACTGTGTCATCTGTTCTCCCAAGGTGTGGAGGCACCATTCATCTCTCGTGAGCCCAGGGATCTACTGGAGTGTAGGGGTGTGCCCGAATAAGAATACGGTATTCGGATGAGTACAAATAGTAGCTTTTTCCCGAATAGTAAATTCGTACGAATATTGTAAAAAAAATATTCGGGAGGGGGGAGAACAGTCAAATATGTATGAGCGAGCGATACGCACACGTTCGCGCTGATATAGGCACTAGGCAGGCAACGACCGTAAGCAGCACCGAGGGCTTTTGTCCCCAGTTAACTGATTTATTGAGACAGTTATTGGATTTTGTTTTCTTGTCGTAGCCTACCTGCTGCAATAGCCTGTAGAGGAGGACCGGTAGCTAGCTTGTTAGCTCAGTGTAGTATATCTAGCTAACGCTAGCTATTTCAGCTACGCATGCTCAGCCTCTCACTAACCCCCCCTTTTCTTGAATACTGTAGGTCCAGCAGATGCAAAAATGAAAAGGAAGGAGAAAAGTGGTGGCATAGCCAGCTTTTTACAACCCCAAAAAACAAAGACAGGAGGGGAGTCAGACAAAGGCGAAGAGCAGAGTAAGGGACAGGAGAACAGTCAAGGAAGAGAAGAGAAAAGCATGAGTAAGGGAGGAATGAGCAATGAAGAAGAACTGAGTGATGACTGTGAAGAACAAAACATCAGAGACCGAGACAGAGCCACTGAGAGAGAAGAAAGTGACTCAGAAAGAGGGGGAGAGCAGAACAGTGACGAAGAGAGGGACAATGATGGACAGACCGACAGGAGCAGTAGCACTCAGATCCATACTACAAGTCCAGCTGGACCTCATGGTACAGTATATTAGTTCACTGTTAACAGATTCCTATATAACAACATGGCTTTCATGTTCTCGGATATTGGCTAGTGTAGCCTGTGGTGTTGGTTCTTACTGTAGCCTACATGTTCAGAATTGTGCATGGTTTAGGCTGGTGTTGAAGTTAATGCAAGGTGCTTCACACTAGGCTGTGAGTGGGTGAATGGGATTTGAGTAAGACAGTTGAATTGTTTAGTAAGTACTGATACAGTAGTAAATGAATTGCCCTAATTGCTTCTTTTCTCTCATTTCAGAAGTATCGAAATATAAAACTGATGGACCGATGCAGCCACATCTGAACGCCTTTCCACAAACCTTATGGGGAGGGGCAAGAAGATCTTTCCACAGTGAGTGGTACACGTTAGTGCACGTTAGTGGTGTAGTAGCCAGATATGATTTGATTCAGTCTATGAGTTGCAGTAAAAGAGGCCAGCCGTATGGAAAACGGTCTCCGCCTCGTTTTTTCATTTACAGTAAATACGGCATCCAAATATATCACAGTGTGAAGAGGCAATTGCTGGATTCTAATAACCCTGCTTCACATAATGATACGTCACATCCCGTCCTCGCAAATCAACTCACAATGAACGATACGACCATGGATGTATTGAATACGACTGACAATATACCACGACATGAAAACAATACTTTTGGAGTTGAGGACAATCTGGCTATCATACATAGTTTGTTGGCAACTAGGTTTGACAGCTGGACGATTTATATGTTTCACAGCAAATATGCAGTAGTCTACACTTCTCTCATTGCTATCTAGCAATATCAGGTACTACAGTCATAGATATATGGGTACAGTAGGCTATGGAATAGCTAGTTTGGGTTGCTAGGCTCATTGGTTGCTAGGTCGTATCCAGGGTTGAGAGACATTGCTGAAAGAAAAGGTAACGGACACTTTCCATTTCACTTACGGTTCCAAACCCATGTTAACTATTGGATGTCATCGCTGTTCCTCCAAGAAATATTATACAGTATTCAATTTGTAATTCCATAGCAACGTGATTTAGCAGTTAGGGACTATAATGACACTCAGCAGTGAGCAACACATAAATAACATTTCTTTATATTTTTATGTAGAAAATGTGAGTAAATGGCATATATTTATTTATCTTTGGCATGTGGGGCCATGGTATAAGCGGGATAATCAACTCATAGGTGTGCGTTAAACGGTTTTAAGGCACTTTGCGGAGGCACTGAGCGTCGGGTGGTTCTTCGCCTCCACGTCGTGCCTTAAAACCGTTTAACGCGCCTACTCGTTGATTATCCCTTACTGGATCAACGAGGCGGAGACCGTTTTCCATACGTCTGGCTTTTTTTACTGCAACTCTTAGACTGACGTTACAAAATCATATCTGGCTACTACACCACTAACGTGCACCACCACTATATTACACAAAGTGAAAAAACAGTTTTTGATTTAGGGACAGTGAGGTGTCTGGCTATCATAAAGAGTTTGTTGGCAAATAGATTTGACAACTGGACAATGGATGCGTTGCACAGCAAATATGCAGTATCCAACACTTCGTTCATGGCTAGCTAGCAATGGTCCAGCAGGCTATGGGATGAGCTCATTTGGGTTGCTGTCAAAGCCGGCGCATTGATTTAGATCGGTAATTAAACTTCAGCCGAACTACGTGTGCGTATACACGGTTTTAACGCACGTCTGCTGGCCAATCAGGAAAGAGTATTAACCCAGGCCATGGTATAAATATAATTATAGATATAATACATTGTATATAAAATAAAATATAAAATAAAAAGTTAAACAATAAACAGGGTTTAGTCATTATTAGGGCTGGGTATCGGTACTCGATACCTTGTAGTACTGGATCGAAACATCTTCAGTCAAACCAGTACTTCATTCGATCCTTTTTGTATTGAGATCTAGGAAAAAAAGACATTGTAATATGGTCCAATCACCGCAAGCGCTCTTCAATTTAATGTGAAATCGACTGCAACCCATGCTGCAACTGCGAGTTGTTGACACAGTTTAGCACGCTGAGATAATGCCACCAAAGCGCTCAAAGGTATGGTTATACTACACGCCTATGGCGTATGGTAAAAATAAATGCATAAAAACACGGATTTCCCCCATTATCTAGCTAGCTAGCATTAGCAACCCTACTGTAATGCATTGCTTAGTGCATTGGTTACTTAGTGGTATTTTAACTTCTGTAGCAGTGAAATGTGTTTAGGCTAACGTTATTAACTAATGTTATGCTTAAAGTTAAGACCCCCCTAGGCCTACTAGCACCTCAACTGCTACTGCTGATGTTACCACCCCCAGCAGCAGCCCTGACACACCGTTCACATTAGCTGCAAGGTCACGGATGACTGAAAAATTTGTAGTCACTGTCAGTAGTTATATTGTAATAAATGCAGTTTGAAACTCTTTTAAACACTTTCAAAATGTATTCTTGTAAAAATTATTGGAATGTGATAGGATTGATGGCATTTTACATAACTGAATGCTTCCATTCACATGATGGTTATGGAATGGAAAAAATGCAAAAAATAAATTCAAAGTATCGATTGAAGTATTCAATTGGTATCGGTATCACTTTAAGGGTACTGGTATTGGTACTGGTATCGTAATTTTTGAAATGATACCCAGCCCTAGTCATTATATATGGGGGTAGGTTTGTTTAAAGAGTGATTACTATTCGCTGTGCTACCTCGGGGTAACTGGTTGCCCTGCCCCATCACTCCCAGGCCCCTGCGGTCGATCGACACGGTCACAGCTCTTCTCTGTCCTGGCCCCACGGTCACAGCTCTTCTCTGTCCTGGCCCCACGGTCACAGCTCTTCTCTGTCCTGGCCCCACGTTCACAGCTCTTCTCTGTCCTGGCCCCACGGTCACAGCTCTTCTCTGTCCTGGCCCCACGGTCACAGCTCTTCTCTGTCCTGGCCCCACGGTCACAGCTCTTCTCTGTCCTGGCCCCACGGTCACAGCTCTTCTCTGTCCTGGCCCCGCAGGGGTGGAACCAACTGCCCACTGATGTCAGGACAGCAGAGTCACTGCCCATCTTTCACCGCAGGCTCAAAACTCATCTCTTCAAGAAGTACTACCACAATCCTCCCTCTTAAACACCTATTGTATTTGAGATTGCTATTGTTGCACTTTGCCTTCAGCACTAGATTATGTTCTTAGTCAATTGTTTTAGAAAGAAGATGCACGTGTGAGTTCTGGTGAGTAGTAGTACATTGGCTTTTCCTACGTTAAAGGCAATGTATGTTTGTGTGTGATTGTCAGTGCAAAGAGGGAGACACGTGCAGATCTAGAGTGTCTGGACTGGTGTGTTTCTAAGTGCAGATGTGTGTGTGTGTGTGTGTGTGTGTGTGTGTGTGTGTGTGTGTGTGTGTGTGTGTGTGTGCGAGACTGACCAGGGTCGAGCAGGTAGGCGTACTCGTATCCCAGGGCCTCGTTGGACAGGAAGTAGTCCCCGTTGCGGAAGAGGGGCAGGAAGGGCACCATGTGGTATCCGTGGTTGTGTCCGATGGGGGCGTTGGTCTGGGGGTAGCTGGTCTGGGGGTAGCTGGTCTGGGGGTAGCTGGTCTGGGGGGGCTGGTCTGGGGGTAGCTGGTCTGGAGGGGCTGGTCTGGGGGTAGCTGGTCTGGGGGGGCTGGCCTGGGGGTAGCTGGTCTGGAGGGGCTGGTCTGGGGGTAGCTGGTCTGGGGGGGCTGGTCTGGGGGCGTTGGCCTGGGGGGGCTGGTCTGGGGGTAGCTGGTCTGGGGGGGCTGGTCTGGGGTAGCTGGTCTGGGGGGGCTGGTCTGGGGGGGCTGGTCTGGGGGGGCTGGTCTGGGGGTAGCTGGTCTGGGGGTAGCTGGTCTGGGGGGGCTGGTCTGGGGGTAGCTGGTCTGGGGGTAGCTGGTCTGGGGGGGCTGGTCTGGGGGGGCTGGTCTGGGGGTAGCTGGTCTGGGGGTAGCTGGTCTGGGGGGGCTGGTCTGGGGGGGCTGGTCTGGGGGGGCTGGCCTGGGGGTAGCTGGTCTGGGGGTAGCTGGTCTGGGGGGGCTGGCCTGGGGGTAGCTGGTCTGGGGGTAGCTGGTCTGGGGGTAGCTGGTCTGGGGGGGCTGGTCTGGGGGTAGCTGGTCTGGGGGGGCTGGTCTGGGGGTAGCTGGTCTGGGGGTAGCTGGTCTGGGGGTAGCTGGTCTGGGGGTAGCTGGTCTGGGGGTAGCTGGTCTGGGGGTAGCTGGTCTGGGGGGGCTGGTCTGGGGGGGCTGGTCTGGGGGTAGCTGGTCTGGGGGGGCTGGTCTGGGGGGGCTGGTCTGGGGGGGCTGGTCTGGGGGGGCTGGTCTGGGGGTAGCTGGTCTGGGGGTAGCTGGTCTGGGGGGGCTGGTCTGTGGGGGCTGGTCTGGGGGGGCTGGTCTGGGGGTAGCTGGTCTGGGGGGGCTGGTCTGGGGGGGCTGGTCTGGGGGTAGCTGGTCTGGGGGGGCTGGCCTGGGGGTAGCTGGTCTGGGGGGGCTGGTCTGGGGGGGCTGGTCTGGGGGTAGCTGGTCTGGGGGTAGCTGGTCTGGGGGTAGCTGGTCTGGGGGTAGCTGGTCTGGGGGTAGCTGGTCTGGGGGGGCTGGTCTGGGGGGGCTGGTGGGTCCTCAGCCAGCGCTCGTAGATGCTGGGACGGGGGGAGAGAGGAGCGGTTAACCCGTCATCCACACCTCGCTCCCATTCCACTCCTCATACACCCAGATGGACATTAAAGGAGTAGTAAAGGGAAAATGCATGTTTAGCCCTGTTTTAAGGTTACTTATGATCATATACAATGGTTCAGATCAAACTAGACTAAACTAGCACTTTTGAGAAAGTCTGATAATTGCTCTACCACCGTTTAGGTCATACAATGGATGTGGGTGGGCACCTTGAAAAATCATTCAAAAACATATTAAACTCTCGATTTCAAAGACAAGAAGCTCACCGAGGGTGTAATTGGTGTCCGTTGGTGTTCTGACATCAAATTCGCCGCAAAGTATGAATCCTGTAGGGTTTTATTGATCATTTTATGAAATCCATTGACTTGTATTGACGCGACCGTTGTAGATGTGTAGATCAATCCGCAGAGGGGATTCAGGAAGCGGAACTACTTACGGTAGCTATTGTTATTGTTTATGTTGCTAGGATACCTAGTTTGCGGAGGTTTACACACGTATGTGCTGCGACTAAATAGTTCCATGCTAAATATTTAAAAAAGCCTTTCCAGATGAACTAGAATCTTACTTTATGGCAAATTATGTCAGAACGCCAACTAACACCTTGGTGAGTTTCTTGTCTTTGAAATTGAGAGTTTAACATGTTTTTTGAATGATTTTTCACGGTGCCCACCCACATCCATTGTATGACCAAAACGGTGGTAGAGCAATTATCAGACTTTCTCAAAAGTGCTAGTTTTGTCAACGTGTTGATCTGAACCATTGTATATGATCATAAGTAACCTTAAAACAGGGCTGAACATGATTTTTCCCTTTACTACGCCTTTAAGTTATGTATAGAAGGACTAGAGTACGTTGGATATTGTATCGAAGGATTAAAGTTGTTCTGGCAAAGTCTACAGTTTTATCTGTCATTGACAGGGATAGTC
>NC_140264.1:2942306-3029806 GCF_949987555.1 Borostomias antarcticus | reverse complement strand
ACACAAGCCTGTTGATGAGAAGACTTTCCTTTGAGAGACCAAGACATTGAAGATAGATTGAAAACAAACCAATAAATCAGACAACTGAACAATATAATAGCCTACAGTGCTTTTATTATTGACATTGTGTTATTCCAGATGGTGTATGTGATTACAGACTAGACCCGTGTAGGGCTGCCATGGCCAGAGGAACGTGTTGTTGAGTATAATGACAGCTTCTAATATCAGACCCCAACTCCACATTCCACTCCGCAGTGTGTGACTGTATTTTAGTCGCAACACAAAGCGCTCTCGCATCATGTGCGGAGGAGAAGCTCCAGGGTTCTCCGGTCAGCTCGCGCTCCTCCGGTTCATAACCGGTCACATGCTACCGTGGCAGACCAGAGCCCTGTACTACGAAGCTGGATCACGGTTAGCGCGATAACTTCAGGTTCAAGACTGGTTCATCCGTATCACGAAGGTGGATCTCTTTTCACCGCGTTATATCGCCATGTATTTAAGGACCGACAAAACCCATTAGAGTTTTCTGATGACTATTTATATGAAAGATACCGATTTTCGGCAGAAGGGATCATTTATATCTGTCAACTAATTTTTGTATTAAACATTACAACCATGTAGGCTGTTTATTGGAGAAATTCAAGTAGGCCTATGCCTAGGCTACTTACCGGTTTGGATTATGTTTTTATGTTTGTTCTTCACTTGCCCCCATGAACGTTTTCCATTGCCAGGGTTTGCACTGAAGGTATATATAAGAATAGTCCTAACGTCACATCTATACAACTCATTCATGTTAAGACATGCAAACGTCACATCTAGGCCAGCATAGCGTCAGGCGCGCAGATTGGCTGGGGCAAGGGGGCACTGCCCCCCCTGGTGGCCAGATGAGCAAACTGTCTGCAACGCGTCCAAAACATGTATTCTAGAGACTGGGTCGCGACCGGATCAGAGAAATGCACTGAACAGACTAACCCTAACCCTAACCCTGCACTGAACAGACTAACCCTAACCCTAACCCTGCACTGAACAGACTAACCCTAACCCTAACCCTGCACTGAACAGACTAACCCTAACCCTGCACTGAACAGACTAACCCTAACCCTAACCCTGCACTGAACAGCCTGGCTCCTGCTTGCGTGAGAATTGATCGCTTTGCGGTGCTTATTCCTCATCCAGTTGGGTGGATGGAAAACGTTCAACTGAATGTTCATATTGTTCTGATAATTGTAGCTATAGCAACATAAGAGTGACAGCTTTGACAGCAACCCACACATGAGCTAATCCCATAACTGTAGGCCTACCATTGCTAGCTTTGATATAAATGCAGATAGGCTACATGTGAAGAGGCAATTGCTGGATTCTAATACGCTGTTTATAATGACACATCCCGACATTGAAGCATGAAAGGCGTAGCATACATTCTGTTTTAATGAAGAAATAAAAAGTCTGTAAACTCTGCCTAAAAGCATTTATTTGGTCTCATTTATTAGCTTAATTATTTAATACGTGTGGGTGTTTTCAATTATAATATTGTATTCTTGATACAAGAATGTTGACATTTCATGTAGCATATTTCAGTAGCAGGCTATTCAACACGTTGAATGAATTACATTAATTAATTAAATATTCATATAGCCTAGGCTTTGAAACATTCGTAGGCCTGTTTTCTTGCCTATGTGAATGAATATCGGCCCATAATCTGACTTGCCGTGTTGCTCTGATCCAGGCAGTCACCTTTCACTTTTGTCACTGTTTGCAGTATCTACAGAAATTGTTAATATTTAATATTATTTCGTTACTCACGAAGTGAAGACAGTTTTAGAACAATGAAAGACATGAAGTGCAGACATTGCCTAAGAGAAAGGAGGCGCAGTTGAACGAAACGTGGATATTGGACAGAATAAGCACTGTTTTGAAATGTTGTGGGTCAATCATGCAGCTGTAACAGAATATGCGCATTCCACGTATTTATACCACTATTACAATCCCTATTTGATGAGGGAGGGGGCTGGGACTCACTGCCCCCCCTGATCAAAAAGTCAAAGTGCGCGTATGCATAGCGTTCATCATGGGGCATGTAGCAAGTTATATGGCTATTGACCAAACAGCTATATTAATTAAATTTAATATTGATAAGACCATTAATTTACGCATTCAAACAGTCAGCAATTTTTTTGCCAGCTTTCCTTCCTCGCTTTAGCTGCAGCAACCGTGTTACTCTTGGCCAGAATAATAATATGTTTGTAGTCTTGATATTTCTGAATGATGAGCGTCTGCTCCTCTTGTGTGAAGTGGGCGGGTCTAGATCGCTCCATGTTTGTGATTGGCCAGACCGGCAAACACCGCCTCTTCATATGTGCACGCGCTCATAGCTAGATTAGATCAGCTGGGTCGAGTTAACGAGTTGATGACCACCCTCGTGGTCCCGTTTATCCGTGATTGCGGTTGTCTCGTTTACTCGAGGGAGAAGTTGAACTGGATGTGTTGAACCACGTTCGTAGTACCTCAGACCATGAGGTTCTCCTGATCCCGGTGAAGGAACCCACTGGAGCGCGCGGGAATAAACATCACTTGATAACCCAGGTCCCGCCAGCGCACACACACACACACACACACACACACACACACACACACACACACACACGCACGCAATACACACGCGCGCGCACGCACACACGCAATACACACGCGCGCACGCTCAAGACAATGTAGGCTATGGTGTGATTATGACGTAAAAACCATCTGAGTTCAGTTCGATGGCTTTATTAAGATGAAAGTTGTTAAATATCATTCAGTGTGTGGTTTACAAGAGCGACATCATGGTAAGAACAATACCCCTCCCCTCACCCCCATAATTATCTGGATGTTGATTTAGGTTTTTATTATAATTGTCTATTCTATTTGCGTATAATTTGTCTACCCATAATGCGTTTCTAAAAGTAGCTCAGGTCTATATACGCTTAGGTGGCCTGAAGTTTGTCATTGTTGGCCTAGAGACCAGAAATCCAATATTTTCGAAGGTCTGGGTAGCCTGCGCAAAAATTGGGAATATGGCCCAGCTCCAAGGAGTATCCCACTTCATTAGGCCTGGAGGCTTGTAGCAGCAATAATGGAACAACTACCGTTAATGCAATAGCTAACTGCCAATAACGTAAGCCTAACATTATTTCAATTCGTAGCCTATAGGCTTAATAAAAGTCGATGGGCATTATGTAATAACTGGACAATAATGTGATACACGTAGAGCGGAGGAGAGCGTGACCTGGGTTACCGCCTCACACCACATAGCCGTAGGCCCGAATATCAGGCTGCCACCATCACAACGAGGGCGCAGAGCGGCTTGTTCATAGTTGACGGCGATGTGCGCGGTTGCGGATCCGATGGTTCACCCGCGGTTCAGAAACCCCGTGGCCCCGTGACTCTGGTTCACCCGCGGTTCAGAAACCCCGTGGCCCCGTGACTCTGGTTCACCCGCGGTTCAGAAACCCCGTGGCCCCGTGACTCTGGTTCACCCGCGGTTCAGGAACCCCGTGGCCCCGTAACTCTGGTTCACCCGCGGTTCAGAAACCCCGTGGCCCCGTGACTCTGGTTCACCCGCGGTTCAGAAACCCCGTGGCCCCGTGACTCTGGTTCACCCGCGGTTCAGAAACCCCGTGGCCCCGTGACTCTGGTTCACCCGCGGTTCAGAAACCCCGTGGCCCCGTGACTCTGGTTCACCCGCGGTTCAGAAACCCCGTGGCCCCGTGACTCTGGCAGCCTACGGGCGGAGATCAAAGCATGTCGCCAAACTACCGGTTAAGAATGGTCTTTCCTGGAGAACATACCACACATGCTCGGGATATTATAGGCGAGAATTAAGCCTTCTCAAGACAAATCTATAATTAGCTGTATTTGCTATGTAGCGGATATTTATTAATCTAGCGGAATTATTTATTTAATAGCCTAATATCAATAGGTCTGATTAAATCTGCATAATTGATCACTCCACTCAGAATAGATCAGTGATGAATGTGACTTAGCTGGATGTGTTGAAAGCTTAATCAAGATGACTGTTCACTTCACAGGATGAACTAAACACAGAGGGAAAGAAGAGGTCTTACAGGAAAGCAGACAGAAGACCTGCTAAGGTGAGACCTGGAGCAGAGGAGCGAGTCAGGTCCTCTGGGATTCAACCCTATACTTAGGGCTGAGTAGGCTACCCTACCCTAACAAAGACACTCACCCACCCACCCACCCACCCACCCACCTATCTATCTATCTATCTATCTATCTATCTATCTATCTATCTATCTATCTATCTATCTATCTATCTATCTATCTATCTATCTATCTATCTATCTATCTATCTATCTATCTATCTATCTATCTATCTATCTATCTATCTATCTATCTATCTAATCTGTGATTACATCCATGACCAATACATGGATGTATGTAAACAGGACCTGGTCATGGTGGCAAAGAAAACATCTTGTAAAGATTCAAGATCAAAGACAGAGCAGTTATATTTGTTACAAACAGTAAATAAAAACCAATCAGGGGTATAAAGCCAGAGTCAATCAGGAGCCGGTTGCACCAGTCGTTACTAAGTGGTACTAGGCCTAGTCATAGCCTAAGTGTTGACTAACTCGAGATTTGGTCACTACTCAATTTAAATGGGTTGCACCACTCACGACTAGTTCCTAGTAACAACTAAATATTGACCCACCCTGGGAGGTGGTGTAAGTGATGACTAGTGCGAGAAAGTAGCATCTTCAACTCTGCTATTAGGACGGAGGTGGGCTGAAACATTGTAGCTAAATCTGTCGGTGGAAAAATTATTTTTTTTAGCATTTGTCTTAGTTATATCAAGATTAAGCTAACTATTGGCACCGGTGTGCTTATTGGTGTCATATTTAATACGTTTGAGTAATGTCACGATCGAGCTAGCTAACCACCTTTAGCTCAATGGTCTCAGTTGCTGGTTAGCGAGGGGAGTCCCAGCCCAGCTGATAACCCTCCGTTGCGGGTTGGGGGGAAGCAACGGTCGGCTGGGATCCTGCCTCTCATAGTTAACCAGCAACTGGTCAGTGGACGGTACCAGGCAGCCCACGGTATGTCTGAATCAAAGAAGGTTATCAAACTAGCTGGCTAGGATCATTTAAGCATAACAATCCAACGGCTCCAACTCCCCCAAAAGAACCCCTCCACTGCACAAGCACCAACCCCAATAATAATAATAAGCACAAGCTACCGAGTGCAACGTTAGCCTTGCTAACGGAGATAATGAATTTGGAGGAGAGTGTTGCAGCTGGTGCTAAACGAGGCAAAGGAAGAATATTTTGTGGACTATTATCACATCCATTTCACAGTTGGGATTATACAGAAAGGTGAGGATCGAGCCTGTGTTGGATGACCAACTCAAATGCCTGGCTAGCTCAATATTGTTGCAAGTTTAACATGAATCGCATATGCGAGCCGGAGCCCGTTGCTTTCACTGGATGACTCGTGAAGCATGCTACATTTATCTCGCATACTAAACATGTTTTCGTGGAGTAGTACAGGTATGTACTAAATCGCATGTAGTAGGCGTGTTGCAGTATGTACTATATAGTATGTAATATAGACATTGGGACACGGCCCAAGCTCCTTGGTAAGGGCTGGGTAAGGGCGATCAACCTTACATTTTTACTTGCTTACCGATTGGCTATTTGGATCCTGCCGTCACAGTCATACAACGTCATCTTGACTGCAGGTGCAGATCGAGGGTTCGCGGTACATCACAGCCAGATTGCAATTATGATGTCATAAATAAAACATGTTCTATGTTCTTCTGGCCTGTAAATATTTTACTATCTTACTATTACTACTGTCATGCAGCATGTGTCAGGCTAGGAGATCCAGGAAGTGTTTCCTCTAGTGGATTACATCAGGTCACATCACAAGTCCATTACCACCTTGGACAAAATCCAATTGCATCTTCTGTCAAAAGTGATTTTTAACTTTATTTATTCATTTTTGTTTTACAGTCAATTGAGATTCATCCAGAAGCTTGGGTGGTACTGTTCTCTGTTCTCAACCTGCCAGTCTCTCTTCCACTGTGGTGTCATGGCAACTTCTTCTATTTCCCCATCAGAACCACCCTAGAGATGCTGATCTGTTCTCTCTCTCCCTCTTTCTCTCTCTTCCTCTCCCTCTCTCTCTCTCTCTGTCTCTTTCTCTGTCTCTCTGTCTCTATCTCTCTCTCTATCTCTCTCTACTTCTCCCTCTCTCACTCTCTTTCACTCTCTCTCTCTCTCTCTCTCACTCACTCTCTCTCTCTCTCTCATTCTCTCTCTTTCACTCTCTCTCTCTCACTCTCTCTCTCTCTTTCTCTCTCTCTCTCTCTCTCTCTCTCTCTCTCTCTCTCTTTCACTCTCTCTCACTCTCTCACTCTCTCTCTCTCCCCAGAGTGTAGCTGAGTTGCACGAGTGCTCAGCAGAGGGGATCATGGAGTGGGTTGTCATGGTGACCATGGCCCTCTACCAGATCCTCCGTCTCCACCCGGACCAAGATGGCCGCCGGCCGGCCGCCGACGTCGCACCGCGCCCGCCGCCGTCTCGGGACGGGCGCACGGGTCCGAGCGAGGAGGCGCGTTTCAGTCCAGCAGGCTCTCCCCAGGACCGCGCCTCTCTCCCGGGCTCGGACCCCCCACCCCGCTCCCCCAGCGCGGCTCTGAGGGTCACCTCCCAGAACTCGGAGGAGGCGGAGCTCACGGCCACGGCGTCCGTAGCTGTGGGAGAGATCCTGCGGAGGGTGAAGAGGAGGATGGAGAGAGAAGAGGAAGAGGAGGCGCCTGAGGAGGAGGAGGTGGCGCTCTTCCGCCCCGGCGCCTTCCTGCACGACCCCCGTCTTGTCGCGCTCGCCGAGGAGCTGCTCCAGAACGCCTGGCGGGACGCCCGGGAGAAGGTGCGGCGTATTGGTGGCGCCGTCACCTCCTCCTCCTCCTCCTCAGACGGCTCGGGGGCCAGTGGCGGTGTGCAGGAGGACGCCTGGATGATGGGCCACATCGGGTCGGCGGTCCGCGCCATGGAGGACGCGTCGGCTGCCCCGGAGACCCTGGCGGTGTGTCCGATTGGCCGGAACACCTCCTCCTCCGGCCCCAGCAGCAGCGCAACCCTGGAGGAGGAGGAAAAGGAGGAGAGCCTCTTGGACGCCCTGGCCCGCCACGCCCTGTTCCAGAGCCCCGGCCTGGTCTCCGCGGAGGAGAAGCTGGAGCTGGTCAGGCTGGTGGGGGGCCTCCTCCGGGAGACGACGGAGCCCGCCGACGGAGCCCCTCCCCCGGCCCGACCCTGGAGCCCCAGTGCCGGGAGTCAAACCGGCAGCCCTGCTGGAGAGGAGGAGCAGGAGAACCACGCCACACCCCTCCCCGCCTACGGACCCGACCTCGCCCTGCGGAGCCCCGAGACCGAGCGGCGTCTGGAAGAACAGATCTTCACGGCGCTGCTCTACCGCTTCATCCGACGGGCCGTGGGGAAGCTGGTGGCGGACTTCCTGGGCGTGGCGGCCGCCACCGACACCCCTCTGCACGACGGCGGCCGGGGGGGCCGGGACTCCTCCGGCGAGGCGTCCTGGGGCAGCAGGGACAGCAGTGGTGACCGGAGGGGCGAGCTGGACGCCACATGCGAGGTGCTGACCGCCCGGGCGCTGGCCAAACTCCAGGACACCTGCGATGACCCCAATAAAGCCAGAGTCATCGTCGACAAAGGTACAGACGTCTCTCTTATTGCATGATAGTACACACGGTCTGATGTTATCATGTTATTACACACAGTCTGATGTTATCATGTTATTACACACGGTCTGATGTTATCATGTTATTACACACGGTCTGATGTTATCATGTTATTACACACGGTCTAATGTTATCATGTTATTACACACAGTCTAATGTTATCATGATATTACACACAGTCTAATGTTATGTTATTATATACGGTCTAATGTTATCATGATATTACAGGCAGTCTAGTGTTTTCATGTTACTGTAGACCAGAGTCATTCTCACCTTAATAATAGTTTTACCTGAGCATGTTTTAAAACGTTATGATAGTTAGGAGTGTTATTACTGTGTAACAGTAGCATATTTTTCAACACAGCTGTGAGTGTTACTACTGGCAACATGGAGAAGAACAGGAGTAGCAGGAGGAGGAGCAGGAGGAGGAGGAGCTGTGAGCAGTCTGGAGAGATAGACTCCTCCTCCTTCTCCTCCTCGTACCAGACCCCCACCTCCCCCTCCTCTTCCTGGAGCCTCCCAAACACCCCCTCGTTGGTAAGGAGACAACACACACACACACACACACACACACACACACACGCACATACACATACACACACACACACACACACACGTGTACTGACACACACACACACATGCCGTGTTTAGAATTGACCTGAGTAGTAGTAGGATTAATACATTAGATAGTAGATAGATAGCTCCAGATATAATATAAATGTATTGACATCCACATAATGAATACATACAGTAATAATGAGTTTTTATTAGACGTCTAACTCTACAGTATTTATATGCTTGTCTTCTTTTCTCTGATTCCCAGATCAGTGGTCAGGAAGCTGAAGCTGTCCCCCAGGATGGACAGAAGACATCTAGAGAGGACAAGAAGAAAAAGACCGGCAAGAAACACAAAAAGAGCAGCGTTACTCCCCTGTCCTGCGATGGTAAGACCCCTTCATGTTTCAGTCCAGCAGGCTCTCCCCAGGACCGCGCCTCTCTCCCGGGCTCGGACCCCCCACCCCGCTCCCCCAGCGCGGCTCTGGAGGAGGAGGAGGAGGAGGAGCAGGAGAACCAGGCCACACCCCTCCCCGCCTACGGACCCGACCTCGCCCTGCGGAGCCCCGAGACCGAGCGGCGTCTGGAAGGACAGATCTTCACGGCGCTGCTCTACCGCTTCATCCAACGGGCCGTGGGGAAGCTGGTGGCGGACTTCCTGGGCGTGGCCGCCGCCGCCAACACCCGTCCGCACGACGGCGGCCGGAGGGGCCGGGACTCCTCCGGCGAGGCGTCGTGGGGCAGCAGGGACAGCAGCGGTGACCGGAGGGGCGAGCTGGACGCCACATGCGAGGTGCTGACCGCCGGGGCGCTGGCCAAACTCCAGGACACCTGCGATGACCCCAATGAAGCCAGAGTCATCGTCGACAAAGGTACAGACGTCTCTCTTATTGCATGATATTACACACAGTCGAATGTTATCATGTTATTACACACAGTCTGATGTTATCGTGTTATTACACACGGCCTGATGTTATCATGTTATTACACACAGTCTGATGTTATCATGTTATTACACACGGCCTGATGTTATCATGTTATTACACACGGTCTGATGTTATCATGTTATTACACACGGTCTGATGTTATCATGTTATTACACATGGTCTGATGTTATCATGTTATTACACACGGCCTGATGTTATCATGTTATTACACATGGTCTGATGTTATTACACATGGTCTGATGTTATCATGTTATTACACACGGTCTGATGTTATCATGTTATTACACACGGTCTGATGTTATCATGTTATTACACACGGTCTGATGTTATCATGTTATTACACATGGTCTGATGTTATCATGTTATTACACACGGCCTGATGTTATCATGTTATTACACATGGTCTGATGTGATCATGTTATTACACACGGTCTGATGTGATCATGTTATTACACATGGTCTGATGTTATCATGTTATTACACACGGCCTGATGTTATCATGTTATTACACACGGCCTGATATCATGTTATTACACATGGCCTGATGTTATCATGTTATTACACATGGTCTAATGCAGGGTCCAACAGTACGTTTTTTCTTCACTTTCCTGGTCGGACAAGTGGATCAGAACGTTGCCCAAAGTCAAATTGTACTTGCCCCTATAAAAACGAACCAGTTTTATCCAGCCTGCTCTCAAACTTTCAGCAAACTGTGCATAGTTGGAGTTTAGCCCACATCCTCTAATGCACCCAAGTGACCCAACTAAACTCCTCTGTCCAAGACAATTGAAACGCTCGCACTTGAGCTCATACATCTTGTCTTTACCCAGCACCATTTGAAAGACGTCAGACTGACAGCCATGTGTCACAGTACTAGCCTTGTGTCACCCTACTAGCCTTGTGCCACCCTACTAGCCATGTGTCACCCTACTAGCCTTGTGTCACCCTACTAACCTTGTGCCACCCTACTAGCCATGTGTCACCCTACTAGCCTTGTGCCACCCTACTAGCCTTGTGCCACCCTACTAGCCTTGAGCCACCCTACTAGCCATGTGTCACCCTACTAGCCTTGTGCCACCCTACTAGCCTTGTGCCACCCTACTAGCCTTGTGCCACCCTACTATCCATGTGTCACCCTACTAGCCTTGTGTCACCCTACTAGCCATGTGTCACCCTACTAGCCTTGTGTCACCCTACTAGCCATGTGTCACCCTACTAGCCTTGTGTCACCCTACTAGCCATGTGTCACCCTACTAGCCTTGTGTCACCCTACTAGCCATGTGTCACCCTACTAGCCTTGTGCCACCCTACTAGCCTTGTGTCACCCTACTAACCTTGTGTCACCCTATTAGCCTTGTGTCACCCTACTAGCCTTGTGTCACACTACTAGCCATGTGTCACAATTCACAAATTGGTAAAAAAAAAAGTACATTTATTGTTACTACTCTCCCGAAGCAAGTGAGTTGCTTGATTTACTAGCCTGACGTGGTGTTTTACTTGCCCTGGGCAGTCGGGCAATCCTTATTGTTGGACCCTGTCTAATATGATCATGTAATTACACACAGTCTAATGTTATCATGATATTACACAGTCTAATGTTATCATGATATTACACACAGTCTAATGTTATGTTATTACACACAGTCTAATGTTATCATGATATTACACACAGTCTAATGTTATCATGTAATTACACACAGTCTAATGTTATCATGATATTACACACAGTCTAATGTTATGTTATTACACACAGTCTAATATGATCATGTTATTACAGTCTTATGTTATGTTATTACACAGTCTAATGTTATCATGTTATTACACACAGTCTAGTGTTAGGTTATTACACACGGTCTAATGTTATCATGTTATTACACACAGTCTAATGTTATCATGGTATTACACAGTCTAATGTTATGTTATTATACACGGTCTAATGTTATCATGATATTACAGGCAGTCTAGTGTTTTCATGTTACTGTAGACCAGAGTCATTCTCACCTTAATAATAGTTTTACCTGAGCATGTTTTAAAACGTTATGATAGTTATGCGTGTTATTACTGTGTAACAGTAGCATATTTTTCAACACAGCTATGAGTGTTACTACTGGCAACATGGAGAAGAACAGGAGTAGCAGGAGGAGGAGCAGGAGGAGGAGGAGCTGTGAGCAGTCTGGAGAGATAGACTCCTCCTCCTACCAGACCCCCACCTCCCTCACCTCTTCCTGGAGCCTCCCAAACACCCCCTCGTTGGTAAGGAGACAACACACACACACACACACACACACACACACACGTGCACATACACACACGTGCACATACACACACACACGTGCACATACACACACACAGACACACACACACACACACACACACATGCCGTGTTTAGAATTGACCTGAGTAGTAGTAGGATTAATACATTAGATAGTAGATAGATAGCTCCAGATATAATATGAATGTATTGACATCCACATAATGAAAACATACAGTAATAATGAGTTTTTATTAGACGTTAACTCTACAGTATTTATATGCTTGTCTTCTTTTCTCTGATTCCCAGATCAGTGGTCAGGAAGCTGAAACTGTCCCCCAGGATGGACAGAAGACATCTAGAGAGGACAAGAAGAAAAAGACCAGCAAGAAACCCAAAAAGAGCAGCGTTACTCCCCTGTCCTGCGATGGTAAGATCCCTACATGTCTGTTCTCCAAACTCCTCTTCCACTATAACTCTCACACACACATACACATGCGCACACACACACACACACACACTGACACATGCGCACACACACACAACACACACACACGCACACACACACACAAAGCTCTGTTTTCATGAGACTTGCTGTGATGTCATATCCTGTTGTGCATGATGGTGTGTTTCCTGTCCTGGTCCAGAGCCTGCTGAGTCCTCCAGCAGCAGAGAGGAGGAGGAGAAGGAGAAGGAGAAGAAGAAGAGGAGGTCCAGCAGAGGCTGGTTCCAAAGGGCCTCCTCCGCGCTCTCCAGGGCTTTCTGCTTCAGCTGTTGCAGGAAGAAGACTGGCCAGCAGAGGGCGACTCCTGCCCACTGACTGAACTACAACAACAACACAGCAGCTTCTCTGAGGGCTGGACCGCTGCATAACATCACCCTCAATATCACTACACATAAAACATCACCCTCAATATCACTACACATAAAACATCACCCTCAATATCACTACACATAAAACATCATCCCTTCGTTCTATTACGGTCCGTTCATCAGTTCACAGCTTCAATGAAAACTTCAATAAAATCTTTAGCATTTAAACAATATGCTGTAACTCTCTTCTATTCTTCAGATGTCAGAATGTGCAGGTGTGGTGTAGCGTGTGCTCATCTGGTCCTTCTGTTCAAGCCTCTACTGACCAGCGTTTAGTCAGACTCATATTTATTCACGTTGCGTCTTGCTGGTTTCTACTGCTACATTCAGAACACGGCGGTTTTTTAACGGCGTAAATGAACCAACGCACACCCCCCATCGGCCCACCCACGCACACACACGCGCGCACACACACACACACACACACACACACACACACACCTGTGTGAGGATCCTGCGGACGTCGGCGTCGGTGTGGCTGGAGTTGAGCTGTTCCAGCAGCAGCTCTGCCGTCAGACACTGGGACACGTAGTTGTCCACCCTGCTGCCATCGTACCCGTTAAACACCCCATACAGGAAGCAGCCATCCTCGCCTCTGGTCGGACACGGACACACACACACACACACACACACAGGATGTGTTAATACTTTCAACATCCGCCCAGTCCTAATTGCAGTTAACTGTCATCACTGTCACACTATACTGACATTGCAACCATGTTCTCTAATCTGCTGCACACTGTATTATATATCCACAGTACGTGTAGCCCCCACCGGGTGTGGCCGAGGGTCGTTTCTGGGTGAGCTAGCACCTGAATCGGAGGTGCCCGTCTTCGTTGGGGTGGCTCTGGGTGTCCTTGCCGTCCGGGCCGTAAACACAGTTGGGCGCAGATCCGACACCGCACATCTGACACAGCGGCAGGTCGTCCGTCCAGCTCTGATGCTGGGCGACCCCGGAAGAGAGAGGTCAGCGGAGATAGCAACACGACTTTAATACTGACATAAGACAGATGTAAAAACAAACCGTATATAGCTATACGTGATTGCCATTACACACAAAGGCGCATCTGATGTCCAGCCACTGCATTATAATTGACATCCAATTCGATCCTATTCGGGGTATTTAGGTAGCATTGCTACCGTAGCTAGCCATGAGAGTCTCAAATCAAATGTAACACAATGGACTGGATGAAACAAGATAGCACTATGGTGGCTTAAAAGTTTTGCTTCGACAAGAAATGCATGCCATGGTTTGCTATAGCAACAGCCTGACATATTTATATATTTAGCCAACTAGTCGTCTAACGTTAGCTAGCACTAGGTTAGCTTGGCTAGAGCGATTGCAAACACAAAAACCAGGCCCCTTTGTACGGATAACTAGACAGACTGACCCGCATACGATATGCAAACCTTGCCAGATATCAGTGTGCATGTTTTCAAAAGGAGAAACTCTTAATTATCTTACGCTTTGCATCCATGGAGGTATAATATAACTGGAGAAGGCATTGAAAATGGCTGCCTATTCATTTCAATGAAAGTTGCTCACCGGCGCATGAAGCCATTTGACGTAGTGGCCAAAGCTCGGTATTGCAAGTCACGTGACGGCATGCGGCCCAAGACCCTTATTTCCCATGGTTGGTGGATTATGATAGATGGGGCTAGAAAAGGAAAAAAAATTTTTTCTGGGAATCATTCAGCATCAGAGACCAATCTAATCAATTTAAACTTTTAATTCAATGGGTTTTTTTTTTTTTGAAGCCACCAATACCTGTATCGAGCCATTTGAAACATGTGCTGTGCACGAGCCTCGGGACGCTGGGCGCGCGTTCATGAGTCCTGCGAACTCGGCGGAAAACACGTCACCATAGGAAGACCCGCCCTACTCTGCCTCTGATTGAATAGTTTTAAGGAAGTCATGCAATGACGTCGGCTAACATTTGCTATGCTTTTAGCAATGAAGCTGCTATGATCATGCTAATCATAGATATGAACGTATGTCTATGATGCAAATGATCATGACGTGGTTACTTTAGGACATCGTTGGAAAAGATCTAGAGGGTAAGTGGGTCAATGTTGAATAACTTAGCTAACATTATCTAATGTTACATTTCTTTATATTAACATCAACTATATTGATAGGCTAGGGAGCTATGCTAACGGTAGCTAATGCTAACGGCTTAGGGTTAACGTTAGTTAATGCTAACGTTACGTTCGGAGGTCTGATGTATTTCAATTTTAACATAATGTTGAGCATGATCAATGTGACATTGTTCATACATTGATTACAGTCTGTAATCTTGTCTGGCATTATTTAGCTATAGTGGGCTGATGCTACTATAGCATTTGCCACATTATACATCAAATTAATCAAGCATGGTTAGTGTTATTACCTGAAGGCATTATTACCATTGCAAGTAAGCATGCCATGTATATGCCATGCCTGGAAATCAAATTAATAGTGTAATTCTTCCCCATCATAGCTCATTGTACACTGATATAATCATTCTCCTTGCCTTTGCTAATACTCATCTCTTTTATCAAACTTTGTGCTAGGAAAGAAATCTGGCTGTGATTCGTCGCTAGTGCTCATCCAGGCTGTTGTCATCTCCCGCCTGGACTCCTGCAACTCCCTACTTGCTGCCATCCTGCAGCGTTGGCCATCAGACTCCTGGAGAAAGCTGCTGCTGACCTGGTGTTCAACAGCCCCATGCTCTTCCACACAACTTCCCTACTCCGTTCTCAGCACTGGCTCCCTGCGCTGTCCCATCCAGTTTAGGACTGTGGTGCAAGCCTACAGGGCAAATGAACAGCTCCCTCCTACCTCCAGGCTGTGTTCAAGCTCTGCTGCCTTGAGGTGATTGGTTCCCCAGTTGCTCCAAGCCCCCCTATGGCAGATTGTAACGGCCATGGCTTTTTTCTGTCCTGGCCTCACAGTGGTGGAATGAACTGTGCACTGATGTCAGAACAGAGCCAATAATACACACTGTTCATAGTGAGCCTAGTTATTATTGATTAACTTGGACTGTTTCCTCTCTCCTTGTCAGTCATTAAAATATGTTCAGTGTTTCACAATACTGATGTATAACATTTCATTATTTTGTCTCAGACCATTTCTGAAACAATCATCGGTGTCAGTATACATTTCCCTCCAATGTTATTGCTTGCCCATTTTTAACCATTTAACTACCAGACTGTACAAACAAATTGCACACCTATAGTATTTTCTATTGGTGATTTTGCATCGTTGTAAAGTTAGCTATCTGCTTTTTAGCCACCGACAGCTACCGTTAATATTATGGAAGCTGCTGTCGTGAGCTAACTTGCTATCACGGTCTTATCGTGCAGCTTCACAGCCTGCTATTAGCAGACAGCACTAAAGTTGACAAAATCACACTTGCACATCATTAGAATTCCAAACATTTATATGGGATTTATCATTCAACTAAACATGGAACCTGAATACTACCTGATATTTCAACCTGCTGCCATCAGTGATCGGCGCGTCTGCTTGTTTGCGTCATATCTTACGCAGTGACATTCATGTAGTGTCCCAAAACTGTTAAATCATTCCCCATGTAGTTCACTATGAGTCACACTCAATACATCCATGGTAGCACTACATAGGGAATAGGGAGTGAGTGAACCATTTCAAACACATCTCTGGTAAGCTCCGTTAGCCATCTTACTTGTCCTGATGCCATGTTCCATATGAGAACACTCAGTTAGCCTACTGTATTAAACTTCTACTTGTCCCGACAGTTAACAGATATAGACCCGGCGACAGTTACAGAGATAGAAACTACAAATAGATAGGCTTTGTTCGTAATAATTAAATTACAACCAGACAGAGAACAAGGAGTTTGAGAACGGTAGGCTCATCTAATGTGCGAGATGAGCTACAGCAATGGGTCAATGAGTGGTATTACTGCGCCCCTATGGGCATGCGAGCGGTGGTGCGGAATGACGTAAAGCGCCTGTTAGAATACCGCGGGTCAAGTTACATTCTTATGTTCTCACATCTGTACTGCAGGTGGACCACTCCTCAAGTTCTGTCTTTTTCTTACACTTACTAACAGAATCACTCACAGAATCACAATCATTCACGTCACTCTAAATGTAATAAAATAAATCTTTGTTTTTTTTGTGTTTTTTTTTGCAAAAGCTGAATGTTTATTTAAATTCCTTCTTCACACCAAACGGTGATGGCGGTTATCGCCGGCGGTAGCCCCGCCCCCTTCCTCCGCGCCGACGGCATTTGGTTCCGCCTCTGAGGCCGGGCTCCTGGTGGACTGGCCGGGCGGAGGACGAGCGAACGCTCTCTTCCAGGAGGGCTCTCTTCCTACTTCTTCTTTCCTCCTTTCTTTCTTTCCTCATTCGCTGAGGAAGAGGGGAAAAAAAACAGAGCATAAACACCGGGCAAGTCCACCATGTCTGATTTCTATGACCCAAGTGAAAATGCCAACATGCACACTCTCACACTGTTGTGGTGCTGGGAGTAAATCCCTTTAAAAGTTTCAAATGAAGAATAACGTACTCCCGCACACACTTTTTCTCTGCTTTTAATCAGTCAACGTTTCGGTTTCTACCTTCATCAGAACAGATTTTTGTAACAATGAGAATGTGAGTTCATTTCTATGACCTTCATCTGACCCTCGGGCTTCGCTGCTTGATACCACGCCTACCTTGACCGTTGTCTTGTTCCTCATTCGGAGAAGCATTCTCAGTCCTGACAGGGCGCTGTAGAACCCTGACAGGGTGCTGTAGAACCCTAACAGGATCTCTATATGGCAGCCGGAGTTTCTATAGAGTTCCTGCACCAGAGAACTGGCCCACTGTGCCAGACGCATAACGAGCTCCCTGGAGGACGTCCCCCTCTTCATTTCACCATCCCAGAGTCTGGTTCTGGTTCTTGTTCTTAAGCCAGACTTGATGTCCACATCTTTTCCAACCACCTCTATCTTCACCACGGTGCCTTGATCGAAACGGGTGAGGCTCTCATGTTGGGTGATGTTCTCAAGTTGGGTGATGTTCTCAAGTTGGGTGACATTCTCAAGTTGGGTGATGTTCCCAGGTTGGGTGACGTTCTCAAGTTGGGTGATGTTCTCAAGTTGGGTGAAGTTCTCAAGTTGGGTGACGTTCTCAAGTTGGGTGATGTTCTCAGGTGGGCTGAGGGCATCGAGAGCATCTTGTGACTGTAGCTGGGCATTTGGTGCCATTTCCGTTGTCTTTGTTGCATCGCATACGTTGTCGGAGAGTGAGATGTTTGGTGATTGTAGGCTGAAGCTGTCCAGGGTAGCAGACAACTGCTCAGGTCCCACAGTTGAAATGCTGTTCGGAAAATTCTCAGGGTCTGGAGGCTTGCGCATTGCGGGTGCTATTAACAGAGCCGCTGTAAAGAGAAACTTCAATATTCGAAATTCCATTGTTCATGAAGGCTATTGCTCAAACAATAAGAAGTGGCTTCACTCTGAAGAAATTGTTTAGTTGTGAGTTCCTCAGAATGTTCCCAAGGTATAACAGAATTCCGTTGTTATGGTGACATTAGTCACAAAATATATATATCTATGACATCATAATGGTACTTCTGCTGCCTTCAAGGTTGGTTTTTGGTTGTTCTGAGCAGAGCATTGCAAAAGCCTATCGGCTCGTAGGCAAAACGATTTAGAAAGTTTAAGCACAACTGCTCACATGCATCACTGTTGCTCTTTATAAGCAGCTATAGTTTACGTTTCGTGACATCCCATTCACATCCCTTACAGCCAAGCACAAGTGCATTAAACAAATATAGCTTCTTTAAATGTAATCAGTTTAGCTATACTGTAGCTACTGTATACTGCAGTCAGTCCCGCACTCACGGTCAAGTACTGCATGGGCTGAGGACGCGCTTGGGAAACAAACTCCGAGCAAGGGGAACACGGCCATATGGATATTGCGAGACATCCACACTCTGAACAATAACCAATATTTAGAGCTGAAACTAACTGCATGACACATCATTGCTTATCCAGTTTGTATGACCATCTGCTATGAATGCGCAGTGGGCTCATCGGCCAGGGTTCTTTAAAACTCTTTTGATTGTCTAGACCCTAGGGGCTTGTTTTATTATGCAGTATATGTATACATGTTAATTTAGCAATGTTTTAAATTGAAAAACGTGTATGACCATGGCACAACTCAAACGGGATCAAGAAATGATTTGTCTCTTGCCGTTGACTACCGTACATATTTTGTCCGATTTAAGGTCCCATGGTGGTTTGCACTTCTCCTTAGGCACTCAGATGTCAGAGGAACACCTACAGAACCCTCCCTTTCGACGTGACCAAAATTTGGACGGTTGGACATTAGATGGCCTAGCCCAAAACTACCACTACTCCACTCTACTCTAATGTATCCACTACACGAGTGATCTAGAGATCCTCTACTAGAGTATGCACGTGTGTGTGTGTGTGTATGTGTGTGTGTGTGTGTGTGTGTGTGTGTGTGTGTGTGTGTGTGTGTGTGTGTGCGCATGCCCAGGCCTTTGGCCCATAGTTGGCCAGTTTACCTACTCAGTTAGCTTACCCTGTGTTGTTAGTCATGCCTGTTGTTTTGTCTCATTGGTTTTCTCTGTTCTTGTAAAGCGTCCTTGGGTGTCTTGAAAGGCGCTTTATAAATCTAATTGATCATTAATGAAATGCCAACAAAAACATAAAACCCCAAAATAATTATATATATGTTTAATGAAATACTAAAAAAAAAAAAAAAAAATGCTTGTGGTTTGTTATTGCCCCTCGACCTTTTGTTACTGCACCTTGATATGTACTTGATGTGATACAGTATGTACCTGTCCAAAGTTCTATTTCTATATGTATATCTATTTCTATATGTATAGTCTATATGTTTTTAAGTGTTTCTTTACATGTCTTGTGTATTTGTCAGGGTATGTCTGTTAGTGATTGTCGTGTCCCCACTCTTGGCCTGCACCTTGACGTGGTGAGTGGGCTTTAAACCAAGCCAGGCCTTTTATAGTTGTGTTTTGTGTTTTTCTGTTTGCTTAAGTGTCTAATATTGAAGGTACAAAACCTTTAAAAAAAAAAGAAAGAAAGAAGGCCCTTCCTTCCCATAAAATTCCTGCGATTGTAACAGGTGTTGTATTGATTCCACCACACTTGCCCACACTGGGTTCAAACCCGGGTCCTCTGACTTAGGAACGCATATGACCACCTTTCTAGAACACTGCCACCAGCTATTCCAATGAAAAGCTAGCGAATCAATTGTGCACATGGGCAGTACTAATACTGAGGACAGAGTTTAAACCAGTTCAACCAGATATTCACTGAGCCTGATGGGCACCTGCCAGCTAAAAACCTAGTACTGTCACCCTCCACTTCTGCTGCGCCTGTATCCAGCCATAGGGGCTGATTATTTATAATGATGTTGGTGAAGTTTAAAACCTTATTTACACATAGTGTTTGCTGTTTTAAAAGATAAATGCAGTGATATGAGGCGCCACCTATTGGTGAGGACAAAATCATTTTTGACTGGCTAGATGAGATAATGAATTCCTGATGTGCATAATGATGTCACTAAATCCCACTGTGATTGCTTTTTCAGTCAGTGAACAGGAAGCAGAGCAACCCCTCTCTGTTCGATCACCTGATAGAAGAACCTCCTAGGTGAGACCACACTACAGTACGTTGCTCCAGTAAACATATGAAGACCCAGCCGTATTTAAGCTGTCTTGTCTAATTTGAGCTGTCTTGTGAAGTCCTTGTTTTTCACATACTCCCCCCAACCCCCCTCCACCTCCAGATGTGTAGTGCTCTGATCTACAGTCCCCCAAGTACAGGCAAGACCCCAGTGGCGCGGGTGCAGACTAACGAGTGTAGGCAGGGACCACAAAGGTGTATATAAGGAAAGGAGCTGACTGCCTTAGCAAGTGGGTTGGTGAATCAGAACACATAATCAGCTCTGCCTTCTCTTTGACCAGGTTAGCCAATGGGGCAACTGTGGCGGTTGGGGGAGGGGGGTATAATTATTGGACAGGACACCCGACCATCATCCTCAGTGTTGACTGAGAGCTTGTGATGGCTGTTTGTTGGTCTCTCCCCAGGTCAACCTAATGAGACCCTCCTTCATCTTCTTCCACAAGATAGACCGGCTGGCCCCAGTACGCTCCAGCAGACAGGACCAGATACACAGGTGAGGCTTGTCTGTCACGGAGCCACCGCCTCGCTCCACCTCCGGTGTAACTCGGTTCTTCAGCTTGGCTGCGTACTTGATTGATGTTGCACATGGGCGATTGGAACTAAACTAACCTTGCGTTGCATTTGTCTCTCTCTCTCTGGCTCTATCGTGTCCACTCTGCTGGCGCTGATGGATGGGTTGGACAGTCAAGGGGAGCCAATGGTCCAGTTCCTGTTCATGCTTGGTTGTTGCCTACTCACCTTCCCATCTCCTGCATCACCTGCCACTTGCCTCCGCTCTGCCCAGCTGCACCTCATCCCTCATTACTCTTAGCATTAATACCAGTCAATTTCCCTTGGTTCTCTGTAAGATCATCCAGTCATCTACCAAGTCTGTTCAGCTCTTCTGTCTGCCATATTATGAAGTTGTTTATTGAAATTGAGTTAAAGTAGTTTGTATGGGTCAAGCATCCTCCAGTTTGTATGACTCAAGATCTGTTTACTGCCATGTATATGGTTCACACATACTAGAAATGTGACTAGGGTTAAGGCATACACTGTTGTAGACACAGGACTGGGAGCAGGACAGGACAGTGCAAAGACATGACAGTTTTCTTGCATGTCAAGTTGGTCAGTTGGTGACATGTTTTTAATTGTTGTTTTGTGATCACTGTCTTTGTGATATTTTCTGATGACCAAGCCTTTGATCTAAGCAGAGCCTTAGCACATTATGGAGGAACCATGTCCATTTCTTTTACCGATCCCTGAGAGCAAGACCTGTGAATGTCCTGAACAGTGTGGTGGCCACATTTGTTGGGAATTTGGGTGGAAACCGTGTGGAACATCATTGCATAGTTTGACTGCCATTTCATACCAACATTAAGAGAAAGTGGAGAAGTAGGCTATACCTTGTAAAAAAAAAAAATCACCAATAGAAAATACTATAGGTGTGCAATTCGTTTGTACAGTCTGGTAGTTAAATGGTTAAAAATGTGCAAGCAATAACATTGGAGGGAAATGTATAGTGACACCGATGATTGTTTCAGAAATGGTCTGAGACAAAATAATGAAATGTGATGAAAATGTATGGAGCTGGCTGTTATCAAGAAATGTTAATCTTAACCTTTGTAAGCTGTTTCTAATGAGTTGTGTGTGACTCCTGTTTGACCGCACGAGGGTTTCTGGAGAAGGAGGTCACGCCAGGGGGGTCACGTTGATACTCAAGGGGGGTTCTAGGTAGAGGACGTGTCTCCACCGGACAGATTTACATGTTCCCTAGGCCAAGGGTGACATTCTCTCATGTGATGTACAAACACCGACTGTTTAGATACTGGGGCGTCAGGCGCCTCATCCTATCTTCAGTGCAAGGCTGTATTTCGAGAAGAGAGAGAGAGCTTTGTCTAGAAGGAAGGAGGGGGGTGTGGGACGCAGAGCTAATCAAGGACAATAATAAAAGACAAAGAGATTCAACAAATGTTATACATCAGTATTGTGAAACACTGAACATATTTTAATGACTGACAAGGAGAGAGGAAACAGTCCAAGTTAATCAATAATAAATAGGCTCACTATGAACAGTGTGTATTATTGGCTCTGTTCTGACATCAGTGCACAGTTCATTCCACCACTGTGAGGCCAGGACAGAAAAGAGCCATGGCCGTTACAATCTGCCATAGGGGGGCTTGGAGTAACTGGGGAACCAATCACCTCAAGGCAGCAGAGCTTGACCACAGCCTGGAGGTAGGAGGGAGCTGTTCATTTGCCCTGTAGGCTTGCACCACAGTCCTAAACTGGATGGGACAGCGCAGGGAGCCAGTGCAGAGAACGGAGTAGGGAAGTTGTGTGGAAGAGCATGGGGCTGTTGAACACCAGGTCAGTAGCAGCTTTCTCCAGGAGTCTGATGGCCAACGCTGCAGGATGGCAGCAAGTAGGGAGTTGCAGGAGTCCAGGCGGGAGATGACAACAGCCTGGATGAGCACTAGTGACGAATCACAGCCAGATTTCTTTCCTAGCACAAAGTTTGATAAAAGAGATGAGTATTTGAAAGGCAAGGAGAATGATTATATCAGTGTACAATGAGCTATGATGGGGAAGAATCACAATATTAATTTGATTTCCAGGCATGGCATAAACATGGCATGCTTACTTGCAATGGTAATAATGCCTTCAGGTAATAACACTAACCATGCTTGATTAATTTGATGTATAATGTGGCAAATGCTATAGTAGCAGCAGCAAGCATCAGCCCACTATAGCTAAATAACGCCAGACAAGATTACAGACTGTAATCAATGTATGAACAATGTCACATTGAGCATGCTCAACATTATGTTAAAATTGAAATACATCTGAGACCTCCGAACGTAACGTTAGCATTAACTAACGTTAACTAAAGTTAACCCTAAGCCGTTAGCATTAGCTACCGTTAGCATAGCTCCCTAGCCTATCAATATAGTTGACGTTAATATAAAGAAATGTAACATTAGATAATGTTAGCTAAGTTATTCAACATTGACCCACTTACAGATGTGGGAAGTTAGAAATGTGACCGCCGCTGGTAATTTGGTCCTCAACTAGGCATTTTCAGTTTTCAGTTTTTTACAGATTATGAAAGTGCAGATTGTAAGCTTTCAAATGAGGTCTCATACATTGAATTCTGAACATATTTGAAGAAGATATGCTTATTTGAATGCTAGTACTGCCAAATCAACTTAGCTGAGAAATCTCCCTCCAAAGTTCTCCAACATTTCCACACCTCTGACTGCCAGGTAATGGGCGTGAACAATAGCCTGGTAACCCCTCCCCCAGCCACTCCCCCACTGGACGATCTGTCATTATCTGTCAGAGTGGCTGTCAACTTGGGGTATTACCTGAGAGTGGCTGCCAAGTGAGGTGCTCTCTCACTGATAACCCCACACTCTTTGAGTCAGTATTAATCTTGTGTTGTGAATGCAGTTAAGAACAATATAAGATGAAGTTCAAATTTAACGTTCTTTATTGTCACATACATGATATAAAGTACAAGCATAAGTATTAAGTGTACAAAAAAAGGCAACTGTCTAAGTGTTAAAGTGTACAGTCAGTTGTCTGTTTTATAGACAAGGTGCATAGTGTTCATTGTGATCAAGTGTACAACAAAGTAATAACATTCCCCAGCTCAATACTCAAGGTAATAACAACAGTTCTCAGCTCAGTATTCAATATTCTAACAATGCAGTCTGTGCAAGTGTGGGCAAGTCTGTGCAAGAGAACAAGCAACGCTTCAGTATACAAACAGGAAAACAGGAAAGGCTGTGGCCTTTCTCCTGCAGTGCTGTCCGTCCTGATGATCTGCAGTGAATCTACAAGCGGACAGTCTTGTTCTGAGCTGCTGTGGAGTTTGGCGGGGGACATGTGACGTCTCGTCCCTCATCAGAACAGAACTCTCTGATCTTGTCAAAGAGATACGTCTGTCTGGCCATGTCCAGTCCGGGTGGGGCTTGCACAAGAAGACCTTCTCTGGGGGGCAGGACATCAGGCTTGCGCAGCAGCCGAAACTCGACTGCCGGTGCATCACGGTGTTCTCTGGCCACAACCATGCCAGGTCTCTCAGCATCAAAACTGCAATAGAATAGAAGGAGGAAAATACATTAAACTATTGCCCACAGTACTGGCACTCCATATAGATAAAATAGTACCAGAATGTGTTGATTAAATAGACTAGCTAATGCATGATAGGATGAACGTATTCTCACCTGTTGTGCAAAATCAAAGCTGTAGTGTATAGTGATCTTCTTGCTGGCTGGTATGGAGGGGCCAAGGGAGAGCTGCAAATCCTCACCTTTTTGCTCATCCTGTAACCAAAACAAAAAACAAAGGTGTCAGACTACCATAGCTCTCATGCTCTCTCATTCTGTTTCTCTCTATAATATAGCTACCTAGCTCGATATTAGCTGCCACGCTGGCTAGTTTAGGAACAAAGGGCTAGCTCAGCTAACTAGCATGTTAGCTAACGTTAGCTAGCTAGCCTTTGTTAGTTTGTTATGCTAGCTAGACTTAGTCACTTGTTTAGAAAGGAGCTACTGCTAAACGACTAACGTTAATGTAATGTAAACAGCACAGATAGTATAAAGATCAGCTTACCCCAAAGCAAAGCAGAATGCTTGGCGGTGGTGTGAATCTGGTACGTCGTTCGCGTTCGCTTTGTAGCAACTTGCTTTGCTGATACAGTCATCTCTGTATCACAGGTCATCAGGAATAAAACTCCGTGTACGAACGAGTCCTGCTCTGCTGGAGTTTTAGCTGCTCTTAAAACTCTTTCCATGCCCTGGATGCCATCCCCGTCTTCTCTTTAGCAAACGCTGTAGCATCCATGGTTTAACTTGGAACTGAATGTAAACAAAGCCGGCGTGTTTGGGAAGGGTGGGGGGCGGAGAACCCGGAAGCAATAGCCAATGAAACCAAATCATGCTAATCGATCTGCCCGCCCCCAAGCCCGGCTCGAAATCAGCTAAAAACGAGCTTAGTTTGCAGATTAATTAAACGTATTTCGTGAACCTAAAACTGTTGTCTGTTATAGTAAGTAGGTTCTTCACAACTTGAACTTTGGTAATACCCAACAAAACAAAAAACGAAAAAAAAAGTTTTTTTTAGTTATTTTGCCCTCTAGCGCATTTCGGGGTTTTCCCGAGTTGCGGACCAAATCACCAGCCGCTGTCACATATGATTTGGGACTATGGGGTCGAGGTTTGTGTATGGTTTAGATAATGTTGTTATTGTATCTAATTGTGTAAAATGTATGAATGTGATATTGTAATTATATTGTTACATAGTTTTGTATTGTTTATGATGTATGCTATGTCACCAGGGCACCATTGTAAATCATCCCTGGATAAACAAAGGGAAAATTATATATATATATATTCTGTATATATTATATAATATATAATGGATGTAAGTGATTTTAATAAATTCTAATTTGCCAACACACCTGACTGCTGGTCCACTCTTCCCCCCTGAAACACACCTGACTGATGATATAGATTTAAATATACTGACAATATATTATATTTATACATCTGTATAATAAACAGAGTCTTTATTATAGCTTGACAGGTGACACAGTTACATGACTAATCCAGATTACATACATGAAACGTGTCCTTAAAGTGACAATCTGAAACTTCCCTGCTCAAGGTGTGTCTTTGAACTGCATTTCCCAGAGATCACCTCCAAACCTTGTGTGATGTGGGTGATGCCAGAGTGGGTGTTCGGCGATAGATAGGTGTGTGTGTGTGTGAGTGAGTGTGTGTATAAATGTAGTGCTCCTGTGCTGTAGTTAAACTATGGAAACCCATACTGAGGTAATCTGGACTAATCCAGACTGGATTAACCCAGGTTGAACTGGGTGAAAATAGTCTGTAGTCACAGTGACCACAGATACTCTCTCACCTCTCTTATCCCCCTGTGGGAGCCAGAATGGTCTAGTGCTGCCACCTAGTGGTGGAAAGAGTGTCCTGAGAGAGAGAGAGAGGGAGAGAGAGATAGGGAGAGAGAGAGATAGGGGAGAGGGAGAGCGAGAAAGGGAGAAAGAGAGAGAGAGAATCCCCCTAGGGGAAAGTGGGCGTTTCAGTCGTGGAAGTAAACTACAGCAAGGTTGGAAAATGCACAAGATCCAGAGTAGTACTGTAATCATAAAAAGAGGAGCAAGGACTAGATATCTTGTAATCCACATATATACATACACACATGACGTGCACACCTCCACTACACTCAGAACGCTCAGGCACTGTTATAGTCTGATGGTTACTCAGGCCCTGTTATACAGTCTGATGGTTACTCAGGCCCTGTTATACAGTCCGATGGTTACTCAGGCCCTGTTATACAGTCTGATGGTTACTCAGGCCCTGTTATACAGTCTGATGGTTACTCAGGCCCTGTTATACAGTCTGATGGTTACTCAGGCACTGTTATACTGTCTGATGGTTACTCAGGCCCTGTTATACAGTCTGATGGTTACTCAGGCCCTGTTATACAGTCTGATGGTTACTCAGGCCCTGTTATACAGTCTGATGGTTACTCAGGCCCTGTGATACAGTCTGATGGTTACTCAGGCCCTGTTATACAGTCTGATGGTTACTCAGGCCCTGTTATACAGTCTGATGGTTACTCAGGCCCTGTTATACAGTCTGATGGTTACTCAGGCCCTGTTATACAGTCTGATGGTTACTCAGGCCCTGTTATACAGTCTGATGGTTACTCAGGCCCTGTTATACAGTCTGATGGTTACTCAGGCCCTGTTATACAGTCTGATGGCCGCTGGCTCAAAGGAAGATCTGAACCGCTCCGTATTGCACCTGGGTGGGAGGAGCCTGTGGGTGGGAGGAGCCTGTGTCTGAAGGTGCTCCCCATCTGCCACAGCTCGCCATGGAGGGGATGGGAGGGGTTGTCTAGGATAGACTTCAGTTTGTCCCTCGTCCTCCTCTCCACCACAGACTCCAGACTGTCCAGTTGTTGCCCCACGACAGAGCTGCCCTCCTCACCAGCTTGTTCAACTGGTTTGACTCCCCAGACCTGATGCCTTCTCCCCAGAAAGCAACGGCAAAGAACAGTGTGCTGCTCCCACAGACTGGTAGAACATCCTCAGCAGCCTGCTACACACATCAAAGACCTGAGCCTCCGGAGGAAGAACAGTCTGCTCTGTCCCTTCCTGTAGAGGCCTCAGTGTCGTCAGTCCAGTCCAGTTTGATGTTCAGGTGCTCTCCCAGGAACTTGTATGAGTCCACCATCTCAGCCTCCTCCCCCTGGATGGTGATGGGGGCTGGAGGCCTCCTGTTCCTTCTGAACTAGTCTAGTTCCGACCACTAGACGGAGCCATACCAACTGAATACTTCAATCGATACTTTGAATTTATTTTTTGCATTTTTTCCATTCCATAACCATCATTGAATGGAAGCATTCAGTTATGTAAAATGCCAACAATCCTATCACATTCAAATAATTTTTACAAGAATACATTTTGAAAGTGTTTAAAAGAGTATCAAACTGCATTTATTACAATATAACTACTGACAGTGACTACACATTTTTCAGTCATCCGTGACCTTGCAGCTAATGTGAACGGTGTGTCAAGGCTGCTGCTGGGGGTGGTAACATCAGCAGTAGCAGTTGAGGTGCTAGTAGGCCTAGGGGGGTCTTAACATTAAGCATAACATTAGTTAATAACGTTAGCCTAAACACATTTCACTGCTACAGAAGTTAAAATACCACTAAGTAACCAATGCACTAAGCAATGCATTACAGTAGGGTTGCTAATGCTAGCTAGCTAGGTAATGGGTGAAATCCGCGTTTTTATGCATTTATTTTTACCATACGCCATAGGCGTGTAGTATAACCATACCTTTGAGCGTTTTGGTGGCATTATGTCAGCGTGCTAAACTGTGTCAACAACTCGCAGTTGCAGCATGGGTTGCAGTCGATTTCACATTAAATTGAAGAACGCTTGCGGTGATTGGACCATATTACAATGTCTTTTTTTCCTAGATCTCAATACAAAAAGGATCGAATGAAGTACTGGTTTGACTGAAGATGTTTCGATCCAGTACTACAAGGTATCGAGTACCGATACCCAGCCCTAATAATGACTAAACCCTGTTTACTGTTTAACTTTTTATTTTATATACAATGTATTATATCTATAATTATATGTATACCATGGTCTGGGTTAATACTCTTTCCTGATTGGCCAGCAGACGTGCGTTAAAACCGTGTATACGCACACGTAGTTCGGCTGAAGTTTAATTACCGATCTAAATCAATGCGCCGGCTTTGACAGCAACCCAAATGAGCTCATCCCATAGCCTGCTGTACCATTGCTAGCTAGCCATGAACGAAGTGTTGGATACTGCATATTTGCTGTGCAACGCATCCATTGTCCAGTTGTCAAATCTATTTGCCAACAAACTCTTTATGATAGCCAGACACCTCACTGTCCCTAAATCAAAAACTGTTTTTTCACTTGGTGTTATAACGTGGTGGTGCACGTTAGTGGTGTAGTAGCCAGATATGATTTTGTAACGTCAGTCTAAGAGTTGCAGTAAAAAAAGCCAGACGTATGGAAAACGGTCTCCGCCTCGTTTATCCAGTAAGGGATAATCAACGAGTAGGCGCGTTAAACGGTTTTAAGGCACGACGTGGAGGCGAAGAACCACCCGACGCTCAGTGCCTCCGCAAAGTGCCTTAAAACCGTTTAACGCACCTATGAGTTGATTATCCCGCTTATACCATGGCCCCACATGCCAAAGACAAATAAATATATGCCATTTACTCGCATTTTCTACATTAAAATATAAAGAAATGTTATTTCTGTGTTGCTCACTGCTGAGTGTCATTAAAGTCCCTAACTGCTAAATCACGTTGCTATGGAATTACAAATTAAAGACTGTATAATATTTCTTGGAGGAACAGCGATGACATCCAATAGTTAACATGGGTTTGGAACCGTAAGTGAAATGGAAAGTGTCCGTTACCTTTTCTTTCAGCAATGTCTCACAACCCTGGATACGACCTAGCAACCAATGAGCCTAGCAACCCAAACTAGCTATTCCATAGCCTACTGTACCCATATATCTATGACTGTAGTACCTGATATTGCTAGATAGCAATGAGAGAAGTGTAGGCTACTGCATATTTGCTGTGAAACATATAAATCGTCCAGCTGTCAAACCTAGTTGCAAACAAACTATGTATGATAGCCAGATTGTCCTCAACTCCAAAAGTATTGTTTTCATGTCGTGGTATATTGTCAGTCGTATTCAATACATCCATGGTCGTATCGTTCATTGTGAGTTGATTTGCGAGGACGGGATGTGTCGTATCATTATGTGAAGCAGGGTTATTAGAATCCAGCAATTGCCTCTTCACACTGTGATATATTTGGATGCCGTATATACTGTAAATGAACAAACGAGGCGGAGACCGTTTTCCATACGGCTGGCCTCTTTTACTGCAACTCATAGACTGAATCAAATCATATCTGGCTACTACACCACTAACGTGCACTAACGTGCACCACTCACTGTGGAAAGATCTTCTTGCCCCTCCCCATAAGGTTTGTGGAAAGGCGTTCAGATGTGGCTGCATCGGTCCATCAGTTTTATATTTCGAAACTTCTGAAATGAGAGTAAAGAAGCAATTAGGGCAATTCATTTACTACTGTATCAATACTTACTAAACAATTCAACTGTCTTACTCAAATCCCATTCACCCACTCACAGCCTAGTGTGAAGCACCTTGCATTAGCTTCAACACCAGCCTAAACCATGCACAATTCTGAACATGTAGACTACAGTAAGAACCAACACCACAGGTTACACTAGCCAATATCCGAGAACATGAAAGCCATGTTGTTATATAGTAATCTGTTAACAGTGAACTAATATACTGTACCATGAGGTCCATCTGGACTTGTAGTATGGATCTGAGTGCCACTGCTCCTGTCGGTCTGTCCATCATTGTCCCTCTCTTCATCACTGTTCTGCTCTCCCCCTCTTTCTGAGTCACTTTCTTCTCTCTCAATGGCTCTGTCTCGGTCTCTGATGTTTTGTTCTTCACAGCCATCACTCAGTTCTTCTTCATTGCTCATTCCTCCCTTACTCATGCTCACTTTCTCTTCTCTTCCTTGACTGTTCTCCTGTCCCTTACTCTGCTCTTCGCCTTTGTCTGACTCCCCTCCTGTCTTTGTTTTTTGGGGTTGTAAAAAGCTGGCTATGCCACCACTTTTCTCCTTCCTTTTCATTTTTGCATCTGCTGGACCTACAGTATTCAAGAAAAGGGGGGGTTAGTGAGAGGCTGAGCATGCGTAGCTGAAATAGCTAGCGTTAGCTAGATATACTACACTGAGCTAACAAGCTAGCTACCGGTCCTCCTCTACAGGCTATTGCAGCAGGTAGGCTACGACAAGAAAACAAAATCCAATAACTGTCTCAATAAATCAGTTAACTGGGGACAAAAGCCCTCGGTGCTGCTTACGTTCGTTGCCTGCCTAGTGCCTATATCAGCGCGAACGTGCGCGTACCGCTCGCTCATACATATTTGACTGTTCTCCCCCCTCCCGAATATTTTTTTTTACAATATTCGTACGAATTTACTATTCGGTTAAAAAGCTACTATTTGTACTCATCCGAATACCGTATTCTTATTCGGGCACACCCCTACACTCCAGTAGATCCCTGGGCTCACGAGAGATGAATGGTGCCTCCACACCTTGGGAGAACAGATGACACAGTGGTCCTGAGACTGACGTGACCTTTTTCAATCCTGACCTGATTCTGGAAGCTGAAGGTTCTTTGTCTTCTTGTGTCTGATCTTTCTGATTATTAAGGAGAAGCTAAGATTCATCAGCAGTGTCGTTTTGGGTTTTTGAGATATGAGTTTTGAGTAAATGACCCAAATTCAGCCACAAACCCCCATACACACAAATGAACTCCCTACAGTACCTCTCTCAGCTTATACATTGTTTATTAAAAAAGGTTTATGAAAAAATATACATCATGATCAAGTTTAAAATGCAGCTGTCCAGACATCCAACCAACAGTCACCAACAAATATATTTCCATCCCAGTGTTTGTTCCATATCTGGGGCACATTTCAAGTCTCGTCGTAATATGCGAGCTATATCGTGAGGGAATGGATGAAGGACTTAAACAAACTGATTGTAAGGACTATATATTGGAGAATTGAGAATATTATTCAAAAAGAAAAGGGCAGGATTGCTCGAAAGTTCAGACTGGTGTGAGGAAGGTACTATTTGGTTGGGAACAAAGAAGATCAGTCCACTTGGCTGATTAACTATCGTATCCACTAAGATGCTATATATCTCAAACTCGTAAATCACCTGTCTGATTGTTATAATGTGAACTGAACACAGCATTACAATGTAGGCCTTTTCCTATTTTTTTCAAAAGCCTCTGGATCTGCCTATTACACTAGAACACAGCTCCAGATTTTGAGTGCCGAAACGTAGCCCCAGCCGTATCTTGAGGCCTCTGGGTTCCAGCTTCATTTTGGCTGCGGTAGTGTCATTGCTAGGCACAAATGTAGGCGAAAACGCAGTAGTGTAATCAAGGCCTAAGAAACCAGGTCCATTCCAAATTCCACGACAGGTCTTTCTCTTTCTCCAACTCCCTTCTCGTTCATCTATCGCTTCTTCAATAGCTGGTGGTGAACCTGAGAGGAGAGAGAAAGGGGGAATGAGAAAGAGAGAGAAAGTAGGGAGGGGGGGGGGGGCGGATTTGTGTGTTAACTCTTCTTGTACTGTTCTCTATGTGTCGTTGTACAGTATGTCTAGTTGCCTTCCAGGGACAATAAAGATGTTCTGAATATAAACAATAAAGATGTTCAGAATATAGACTGATTATCAGATCATAAAAGTAAATTTGATATCAAATTGATATCAAACACACACATGCACACTATTGCTTACAAAGATGGGGTCCTTTTTGAGGCAGGCTTCAGTGAACTCTGTGCAGCTCTTGGATGAACTGTATGAACACACTGGTGTCTTTTTAAGTGTCCTAAAGAAGTGAAGTTCTTTCCACACTGGTCACAGTGGTATGGCTTCTCTCCTGTATGAACACGCTGGTGTGTAATTAAGTTTCCTGATTTAGTGAAGTTCTTCCCACACTGGTCACAGTGGTATGGCTTCTCTCCTGTATGAACACGCTGATGTGTCTTTAAGTCTCCTGATGTAGTGAAGTTCTTCCCACACTGGTCACAGTGGTATGGCTTCTCTCCTGTATGAACACGCTGGTGTGTCTTTAACTCTCCTGATGTAGTGAAGTTCTTTCCACACTGGTCACAGTGGTATGGCTTCTCTCCTGTATGAACACGCTGGTGTGTCTTTAAGTCTCCTGATGTAGTGAAGTTCTTCCCACACTGGTCACAGTGGTATGGCTTCTCTCCTGTATGAACACGCTGGTGTGTCTTTAACTCTCCTGATGTAGTGAAGTTCTTCCCACACTGGTCACAGTGGTATGGCTTCTCTCCTGTATGAACACGCTGGTGTGTCTTTAAGTGTCCTGCCATAGTGAAGTTCTTTCCACACTGGTCACAGTGGTATGGCTTCTCTCCTGTATGAACACGCTGGTGGGTCTTTAGGTTTCCTGACATAGTGAAGTTCTTTCCACACTGGTCACAGTGGTATGGCTTCTCTCCTGAATGAACACGCTGGTGTGTCTTTAAGTGTCTTGCCATAGTGAAGTTCTTTCCACACTGGTCACAGTGGTATGGCTTCTCTCCTGTATGAACACGCTGGTGGGTCTTTAAGTTTCCTGACATAGTGAAGTTCTTTCCACACTGGTGACAGTGGTATGGCTTCTCTCCTGTATGAACACGCTGGTGCGTCCTTAACTGTGCTGACGTAGTGAAGTTCTTCCCACACTGGTCACAGTGGTATGGCTTCTCTCCTGTATGAACACGCTGGTGTGTCTTTAACTCTCCTGATGTAGTGAAGTTCTTTCCACACTGGTCACAGTGGTATGGCTTCTCTCCTGAATGAACACGCTGGTGTTTATTTAAGTTTCCTGACATAGTGAAGTTCTTTCCACACTGGTCACAGTGGTATGGCTTCTCTCCTGTATGAACACGCTGGTGTGTCTTTAACTCTCCTGATGTAGTGAAGTTCTTTCCACACTGGTCACAGTGGTATGGCTTCTCTCCTGAATGAACACGCTGGTGTTTATTTAAGTTTCCTGACATAGTGAAGTTCTTCCCACACTGGTCACAGTGGTACGATCTTGGCTTGTCAATGTCTCTCTGCCTCTGGCCAGGAGCTGCAGTGAGCGGGGTGTTGGAGGTGGTGAAAGGGAGTGATCAAGAGGAGCAGGTTGGGAGAGTCTCTGGTCTGATCTCTCCGTTCCTTAGCAGAGAGATGTAGAGGTTGTCACGGCTGCTCTTGATGTGATTGTGGAGGGAGATCTGGGAGTTTTAGGAGAATTGGCACTCGGACCAGGAGCACACCTGGGGCAAGTCTGACATCACTTCTGGGATTGAGAGTGAAAGAGAGACACACAAACATTAAAATGATTATCACACATTTAACACAAGTTCAAATACTGTATAGGGTGATTATATGTAGCTAGTGAAGGGGGGGGACACAACCACATGACGACTTCAGATTGTGGACAGGAGAGAGAAAGATATGCAACAGGTTCCTCTGGCTGAGCTCGGAGGGAAAGCGACAGAGGAGAGAGAAAAAGAAGTGACAAAATCTAAATAGGAGAGAGGAGAGAAAACATGTAATACGTTGAAGCCCACGGTGTTAACTTAGATAGCTAGAATAAGCTAGCCAGCACTCCTTAACTTATGTCAAGCTACCATGTTCCATGGCAAATAAGAGCATTCCATTCTGTTCATAGATAGCGTGGCTGCCTAATATCGGCAATTTGCGTGCCCCACAACAGCAATTTGCACAGGCGCCATGTCAGTGCATCACATACTGTCCCCTGTAACGTTGCATCCATGAGTGTCCTGAATTTCACGCTGTATGCCCACGTCTTGCCTGCTGTCTGGCACCATGGGAAAAAGACAGAGGAGAGAAGGAAGGCCGGAAGAGGAGAGCTACTTGGACAGCGGTTACTATTATGACTAGCAGACCTCTGGTTGTTTCAGCTTTAAGGAAAAGAAGTGGATGAGAGAGAGATGGAGGAGAAGACAGAGGGAAGGAGAGTCTAGGACAGCTACCTCTAGTGGTGCTCTTTTTGTCCCAGAAGTAGTCGAAGGAGATGCTCTTGTATCTGTACTCCTGTCCGTACCAGACCAGCAGCCGACAGCAGCGATACAGGATCCCTCCACGGTACTGAAACGCTACCAGGTTCTGCTCTTCCTCAGTACAGGCACAGTTCACATACCTGGGGGAGAAAGGGGGGTGGTTTCATAAAAACAAACTGGTGAGGGAGGGAGAGATGGAAGGAAGGAAGGATGAAGGAAGAGAGGGAGGGAGAAAACCAAGTGGGTGAGATGTAGGGTCTGACTGTATGGAGGGAGGGAGGGAGGGAAACTTTCAAGACTGGAGAGGTGGTTTATTTTGAGTGGGACCAGCAGAATAGATTCTGGAAATCTGAGAAATTAACATGTGTTCATATTTCTTCACCTGATTGTAATGCCTAATTATTCTACAGTTTACACATGCAAAGATGGGTCCATCCCTGATCTCTAAAAAGTCCTATTCTGCCTATTTTTGTCCTGTTTAATTGTACTGAAATGAAATCTTTCCTTTAACATAGCCTGTAAGAGCCAAATTCAGGTTAATTGGGTCAATGCGTTGCTCCTCCCATGTTAATAGGAACTGATGATATTTAGGTAGGAACTCTCCTGTTGTTGGCTAGGTGTTGCTGCACGGAGGGCAAACAGCTTTTGACCACACACGCACTCACAAACATGCGTACCGGGTTGTTTGCTGGATTATTGGATTATTGATTATGGAAGGACAATAAATGGACCAAGTGTTCGCACAGCAGTTTATTGTCCAACTACTTTATCAACAAACACGGTAACGTAAAATGTGTCAATTAGATCAATCCGGAGCAGCAGCGCCATAGTGGCTTAAAGCACTAGGCTTAGCCTTCACGTAGCCTTTTTATTTGCATCTGATTGTATATAGGCCTCTGGATTAATTGAGAGTTGCTTCTCTATGAACTTCCTTCTATTAGTTCTATCACACAGTCCCTTATCATGTCTGGATCCTGCTTTTTCTGTCTCTCTAGTGGCATGCTGTTCAGCATTATGCTCATCTCTGGTTGCGTGTGCATCTCTCTCCATCTATCTCTGCCTAGACGTATGCTTCTTAAAGGACAATGCTCGTTTTTGACAACCTGGACCTTATTTACGACATATTATAAGACGTTTGACTCACCGAGATCACTTTGGTGTAGTTCGGAGGCCTGTAGAAGAAATGTAAAATCCAGCGCGAGCCAGTATATCCATGTAATGGCGGTGATCGGGGCAACGGGAATGCAGCTTCTAAAAATCTATTTTCTGCCGCGAAACGGTTGTTTTCATCAATCTGTCTGGATGAATCGCTAGTTGTGCTTACATAGAGCATGCTCTTTCACATGCCATGATCTTTAGTAACGTCTTTCGAAACGAAATAGCTTCCTCACTTGCTCCAGCACTTATGCGCACAGCGCGCAATCGTTGCTCCCGCACGCTGTGCGCATGCGTGCTGGAGCAAGTAAGGAAGCTATTTCGTGTCAAACGACGTTTCTAAAGATCATATTACAGAGGCATGGGAAATACCACAACAGGCCTATGCTCTCTATGTAACCACAACTAGCGATTCATCCAGACAGATTGATGAAAACAACCGTTTCGCGGCAGAAAATAGATTTTTAGAAGCTGCATTCTCGTTGCCCCGATCACCGCCATTACATGGATATACTGGCACGCGCTGGATTTTACATTTCTTCTACAGGCCTCCGAACTACAGATGTGGGAACATAAGAATGTAACTTGACCCGCGGTATTCTAACAGGCGCTTTACGTCATTCCGCACCACCGCTCGCCTGCCCATAGGGGCGCAGTAATACCACTCATTGACCCAGCGCTGTAGCTCATCTCGCACATTAGATGAGCCTACCGTTCTCAAACTCCTTGTTCTCTGTCTGGTTGTAATTTAATTATTACGAACAACGCCTATCTATTTATAGTTTCTATCTCTGTAAATGTCGCCGGGTCTATATCTGTTAACTGTCGGGACAAGTAGAAGTTTAATACATTAGGCTGACTGAGTGTTCTCATATGGAACATGGCATCAGGACGAGGAAGATGGCTAACGGAGATGACCAGAGATGTGTTTGAAATGGTTCACTCACTCCCTCCCTATTACCATGGATGTATTGAGTGCGACTCATAGTGAACTACATGGGGAATGATTTAACAGTTTTGGGACACTACATGGAATATAACTGCGTAAGATATCCATGACTCAAACAAGCAGACGCGCCGATCACTGATGGCAGCAGGTTGAAATATCAGGTAGTATTCAGGTTCCATGTTTAGTTGAATGATAAATCCCATATTAATGGTTGGAATTCTAATGATTTGCAAGTGTGATTTTGTCAACTTTAGTGCTGTCTGCTAATAGCAGGCTGTGAAGCTGCACGATAGTACAGCTGTAGCTATTTTGATGCTATTAGTTCAACTTCTGTTTCTCGGGCAGGAACGGAGACGAACTCGCATTAGCAGCAAAGGAGCTAGAGGAATGATCTTAACATTAGCTAACTGCTTTAGCTACTGCTAGCTACCGTCTTCTTCACTTCTCCTTCGGTAAAACATGACACCGTTGTGTTGTGGTATTGTGGAGGGCTTAGGCAGAAGCAGGAAGAGAAACCACTTTTGCCCCATATAAGTAAAATAATGGTCTCATAAGCATTTTCGATTGTAAAATTGTGTTCACCTGTTTTAGTTTGCAAACATATACAATTTTCTTAGCATTCCCAGCTTTGTATGTAGTTTTAATGTGAAAGATACATCTTGAATGCAGTCAAGACAAATTATTTTGCCTCATAACTTTTGTCAAACCCCCTGGTTCCAGTCAATTGGATTATAGGCTATAGGCTACTTTCGCGTTACCTTATGAACACAAATAGCTTAACCTATAGGCCTACATAAAAACAATAGCCTAAAACCATGTTTATTTACAATGTATTTTCTTTCATTGATAGCATGCCAATAGTTAGGGTGAGGAACGACGCGCGGTCTCTTTAGCCCTGAGGCCATCAGGCAGGCAGCTCAGGAGGTCGTTGAAGGCTATATATATTATTATGATATTATGTCTAATAATACATTCGTTGAAAGTACACAGGCTGATCTACTATACGGAATTGGACCGAGGAGTGTTCTCATATGGAACTAGGCTGCGCGCCCGCCCGCGACAAGAGCTGAATTGTAGTCAGCTTTCCCCGCTGCGCGCAGGACGCGTGCGTCCCCCCGCTGATCCGAGCGAGAACGCAGGCGGAATGTCGCTCCCCGTCTGAAACGGCCTTGACTCCTGGAATCCCAAGGTCTTTCATATTGAAATTCTCTTGATGGTCTGGGGAGTTGCGAGAAGTGTTAAGGGAGTGCATCAGTCGTGAGCCTTGACAGTAGGCTACCAGCCTGCGCTGCGCTCAGAACAAAGTTGGATGAATGGATGGACTTTTTGGAATCCTGTAAAATGTTTATTGCGCTCTAAAATCATGAAAGCATTAATGTAAAAATGCAGCAACAGAAGTAGTCTAGATGAGATGGTGGTTTAAATGAATGGCAACACATAAATTGAGACATAAATTGAGACTGGTGATAATGCTGATAATCTACAGTAGGGCCTACCTCTGGCTGAGTTCATGCTTAGCCATTCATCTCTTACACATGGGCCTATACAATACTTGCACAATCTACTTTGGACGTTAATCCATCCATCTATCAATCAAACTAGCGAATTCAATGGCCGGTCATGGCAAAGCACCCGCTAACGCAGGCTACCCCCCTCCCACGATCCAGGGCTAGGAAACCGGTTCATCCAGTTTATTTGAATATAAAAGAATTTGGGGGGGGGGGGGGGGTTACAATAGTCTAGTCCAGGTTCGCTGGAGGACCTGTATTTTCAGTGTTTGCTGGTAGCGGACTGCATCGATCAATGCAATGACTCTCCATGTTTTTCAGTTTTACCATTTTCATCAATAAAACATCATTTTTACAACCATGTCTCATTGATTGGGAAGGCATTTAGAGCTGCCGGTCTATTAGCCTACATTCGGACTCAGAGGATGACATAACTGTTTATTGAGAAACAATTGGCTATATAAAGAAATACCACAATGCATGTAGTCTAGATATATTACATTATGGTTATACACTATGGTAGACTGCCCTCTCGCTCGCTAAGCAGACTACATTGTGGCTGTTTTGTTCATCGCCTATAGGCTACACATTAGAAAAATGTTTTTTTTTATATAGACCTAGAAGGAATCAGAATATGTGGAAATTTAATTTTAGCCTATTTTAATACAATTCAAATTCTGCTTAGAGGGAATTATTTTCAACGGACATTATGACCTGAGCATAATTAATAATTATCTAAGTTAATATAGGCCTATGAGAACGCAACGCTTTTTACGATAGGCTAGGCCTATGCGTCTTGTGATTGTACTGTAGCGTAGGCTACAACTTAAGGCTTGCCCTATTGAATTCATTTTATAGCCTACTAGGCTACTCATTATTATCGAATTATCTAGTTGATATATGAATAAAACAATAAGCCGTTTTAATGGCTATGGGCTACTAGTTGTAGCTATATGATGCGCTCTGCTCTTACGCACGGTTGAGGCGGCAGCTCAAATACACTTCGCACATATCCTCTGCTATAGCCTCTCACAGACAGCTAGGTGCACTTCATGCATTGGTAGACAGTTCTGTTCTTGCTGCAGCTTGTGTTCACCATGCAAGTATTTTTTGGGGGGTATTCTTCTGTGGACACTGCGAGGGGCGCCGCAGGAGCGCGCAGCTCTTAAGCCAACTGGAGATGTCGCGTCTGGGGAGGCTCTGTGTCTCTCCACCATTCCCCAGCGAGTCCAAGCCCCCCCAATGAATAATACTAATTTATAATAGCCTACATAGCGCGAAACTGTGCATATAATAGGCTGTAGCCAGCGCGAAACTGCGCATTCCCTATAGCCTTTCATTGAACAGCTGGCGGCCGGTATGAATAAATAAAAACATACACGATATTTTGTTATTTGAATGATCTTGAATATATATATATATATTCAAGATCATTCAAATAACAAAATATTGTGTATGTTTTTTTCATTTATAATTTAACAATAGGGGGTGCAACAGAACACAATTTTAGGGAAAGTCATTGACAGGCGGACTTCAATGTTTTATTAAAATATAGTTATGTGCAAATGAAAACCCACAATCGTCCTATGGACCTTACCCCCATTTTGGAAATCAGATAAAGGCGTTCACAAGACCATTTCAATAATCGCATTATTACAATTATCGGTTGATGTCTCACTGTCAAACCTGCCGCTATGCACAAGATAGTTAATGTCCGGATATGATTGGCAATGAGTGATCTTTACTCATGGCGACTATTTCAATTTTGTATGGATCCACACCTCCGATCAAGCTTATTTTTTCTTTGTATCGTGCTGAAGCCATATAGCCTACTGCGCTCAGACTTGGCTACATTAGCTGGTGCCCTGTCTTCAAATTTACTTCCGGGGTTTACGAGTAGCCTACCAGTTGAATGCGTTCCAGAAACAAAACGCAAAACCCTCACGTTCACCACATCTTTACTAACAAATATATTTACAATACTGTTATTTTGCGCATTTGACTTAACAGACACCACATCTTGACCCGACGTCAGTTGCCGAGATAGATAGGCTACTGTAGGCCTAGATATATTATAGGTGTTCGTAATAATTAAATGACATCGAGATGGAGAAAACATGGGTTTGAGAACAAGGTAATAATAACAATTAAACGTTATTTGTATAGCCCCTTTCATACAGATAAATTCAGCTCAAAGTGCTTTACAACAGAGCATTTAAATTAAAGAATGTGAAACTTAATGATGCTTCATTCGTAGACTATAGGAGAAAAACACTGAGCCCAGCCTGCTAAATCTACTCAAAGACGCCACCTGGCGGTGGTGCATCACTAAAACGAAATAACACCCGTCTGAAATCCCACGAGATTTCCAACGGGATTTCCCTGCCAAATACCGCGACGTGAAATGCTGCAGCATGTGACATTTCTAACTTCCCACATCTGTACACCAAAGTGATCTCGGTGAGTCAAACGTCTTATAATATGTCGTAAATAAGGTCCAGGTTGTCAAAAACGAGCATTGTCCTTTAAGAGCTTCTTTATCTCTGGTTGCTTGTGCATCTGTATCTATCTGTGTAGCTCTGCTGGCTGGCTGCTCTGCAGCATGTTTAGTTCTGTCTGCTTGTGCGTCCCTCTCTGGGGTTGTTTTGTCCCTCTGCTACTTTCTCTTTTACTGTCTCTTCTCTTTTCTCACTAAATCCATGTCATAGTTGGACTGGCAATTAATGGACTAATTGAGCTGCTAAATGATTTCCTTTTTACAGGTTTTGCAAATGTCTTTTACAGTTTGGTTAAGGTGTTCAAACGTTTTGGTTTTTGCTTTGGTTGAGTGCGAAGTGACCCAAGTTCTCTTTTTATTCCTGCTGTTTACTTTCATCCATTTTGGTCTTTAGTATTTTTAAATTTTGACTTTTATTTAACGAAGGGAGCCCACTCTGGTCCAGCAAGGTCTGAGTTTTCCTGTAGTGTTGGCCCTCATCTTTGAACAGGTTTATGACTTTTAATCCTAATTCTCTTTTGATGTTCATCAGATGCATCTCTTGGCCTGTAGTCTTTATCAGATTAATCTCTTGGCCTGTAGTCTTTATGAGATGTATCTCTTGGCCTGTAGTCTTTATCAGATGTATCTCTTGGCCTGTAGTCTTTATCAGATGTATCTCTTGGCCTGTAGTCTTTATCAGATGCATCTCTTGGCCTGTAGTCTTTATGAGATGCATCTCTTGGCCTGTAGTCTCTTATTAGGCATTCCATAACCTCACACACAACCACCCACATCTCAAGTACAACCCTCAGGCCATGCTGAGCTCAATTTTTTTTTGTGTGTTTTGTTTTGTTTTATTTTCCAGAAGTTTTCTCAGTGTCCTTTAATAGTGTTTGATGTTTGCATCCCACAATGGCCAGTGGTGATGGTATATCCATTGTTTTCCTACTTTGTATTTCTGATTCAAACTTCTTAAACTAGAGTTTTTGTTTGAGAGTTTAGTTTTGCTCCAGGTCTGTGTCTGCCCTAGTGAGCAGATAGCCCTCCCCAATTTGAAAAGCTCTGCTCTTTTCTGTGGAGAATCACCACTATTTTAGATTAGGTAGGGGACTTATGCTCCGCCTATCCTATAGGCGTACTGGTATTTCCTGGTGGGTCTCAGTTTGTCTCTGAGCTTTCAACAGTATGGTACACTTCTCTGCTCCCTTTTTACACGGCGCCACTAAATAGTGTGGGAAGTCGCAATAAAATAAAATAAATTGTTACAATATAAATATACAAGCATTCCAGCTAATTCCAGTGATAGGAAATGCAACATCTACAGAATTACACAGACTTTCTCCCAGATGATCTAACATCTACCATTTGATTCATTATTACCATGGGTCAGTATTGGGATTGATCAAGGGCGAATGTGAAATAGCAGCCACGAACTCAGCGGGTTATCCGAGATGCGGCCAAAGCTCCTGCTGGTGGGGAGTGAAGCTTTTCAACTCGCCTGTCACTGGCTCCCTGGAGGAATTCAGCCTGGCTGCAATAACGTTATGGCGAACGGAATGAATACCATCTAATGGCAAACAAAACATGTTCAGCTATGATTAACCTGTTAAAACTAAGATGTCTGGATAAAAAATAATGTCTCCAATGGATATATTTGACAAAAACAGGTTAAAATGCAAGCCGGTTTTCATTTCATTGCATTTCACATATGTCGTAGCAATTAGTTAACACACACACACACGTACACACAGACATACACCAGTCCACTTCCGGCTTTAGGCCTGGGCCCAGTACCCCCTTTCCCCTCACCCTAACCCGGGTCCGTATCCTCTTCCTACCCCCACCCTACCCCTGACCCCTGCCTCTACCTGGACCCAGGCACACTCACACAGACATACACCAGTCCTGGGCTCAGATCCCCTTCCCCTCACCCTAACCCGGGTGCGTATCCTTTTCCTCCCCGACCCTACCCCTGACCCCTGCCTCTATCTGGGCCCAGGCACATTCACGCACACACAGACATACACCAGTGTTTGCCATGTCTCTCCTATGATGTTATTAGCCTCTCTTACTCTGAAAATGTAATTTAATGTTATTTATTGCTTTATAAATGTTCTTAGCCGGTAGACAAACATACTCCAGGAGCTAGCTCGATCGCCTTGTTGAGAGGGGTCAGGGAAGAATATTTTACAGCTCACTTATCTGGCCCCCGGGTGATACCGTTTTTTTTTTTCTTCCCTCTGGAATATGTAGGGGTGGGACGTCTGCCCACCTCCCTTGTTCTCTGTAAAGCGCATTGTGTTGCCTCTTGGTCTGAAATGCACTATACAAATAAAGCTTTGATTGATTGATTGATTGCTTGACATAAACGTGAACTTGTTCATGGACGCGCGTAGGACAGAAAAGCACAACTGCGCAAGTACAAAAGTCACCGGAAATAGCCAAATGACTACAAATTTAGCCAACATGGCGCGGTTCAATAGGGTTTCACTTTAGATTTCGAATCCTGGGGGCTCGGGCTCCACCCTCCTATGGGCTCGCTCTCGCTCCTCACTGCTCAATCAATCAATCAATCAATCAAAGCTTTATTTGTAAAGCGCTTCGTCCCCACGAGTGGCGAAACCGCAAGATCCGACGCCAAGTGATGTAATCTAAGCAGTAGGTGGCGATATAACTTCAAAGGTAAAGGTAAAGGCCCTTTTAACCAATCAGAAGCCAGAAACACAAACAACAATGGCGACTCACAGGGCAGAATCTTTTGTTTGGACAGATAGTGAGGTAGAATTGCTCCTTAATGTCACCAATGAATACAATGTAAACACAATAAAAAAAATAATGATTTGCTCGTTCAGGCGCTTCTGTTCGTTGACCAGGTTAAGCAGCTGGATATGACACCCAAAGACTGCCGACAGCATGCTAATAAGTAGCAACAACATTGTTCTTACGTTTACCATTTTACCTCAACCACTAGCACATACGCAACCGCTGAAACCGGAATTGGACTCCGGTTTCCGAACACGGTTTCAGGGCCCGAAAGCTTGGTTGCATGTGGACGAACAGAACCGCGAAGACAAAGGCACGGGTGCAGAAGTACACGGGCTCGTGTGATCAATGCATAGCTACTAAAACCCCCTCCCATGAATTAAGAACGGTCCCTAAGATCACGATTCATCAGCTAGCGTGTTGACTTGGCTCCAGGCTTAAAACCCTTTAATGATTTTAAAGAACGAACCCTAAATGTATGAGAAATTCACTTTCTAAACCGAAGCCCAAAACCGTTGAGCTCTATTCTTAAATATAAAAGTTAACATACAACTTACCGAATTGAAGATTGTTGTAGCCTACAGTGAAAGGTTGGTGAAGAGGTCGTGATGGAAACGTGTGTTTAATCTCTAAAAGAATTAAGAGCGTGTCTCTTGTTTTCTTCAGATGGATAAAAGGATATATTATTCCAAATCGTTACAGGCGTGACAAACGGGGGAAAGGTCCCAAGGTAGAGAGAGACGGATTACAGTCACGGCTACTTGACTACTTCTTTTGAAAGCCCTTAGCCAATCGGTGAAAGCCGGGAACAATGACGCGTTGAAACTCTGATCTCTGCAGGCCGGAGACTTCGAGGGGGCGGGTCAACTGTCAATCAATTTCTACTTTGGCCAATCAGAGGCTGACAATCGTCTTGTCAATCAAAAACACATTTCGCCTGAAACGGTTGAATCACTTTTTATTTGGCGAATCGCCTTTCTCTTAGGAGAAGGGGTGTGAGACGCAAAGCTAATTTGTCATTAATAAGTGTCAGCTGCGGACGATCAAGCGAACATATTGGACGTCTTTCGAGGTAAGAGAGATTGACACAAGTAACATAACAATAAACAGTTATTTTAACGTATTTTCAATTAGTTATAACATTGACAGCGCCTAAATGCTCACATTTAAGAACGTAGACGAAGATGCTGAGATGCCTAACGTTAGCTAAATAGCTAAGTTAGTGAATACATCCATGATCCTAGCCGTCACAACGTGGCTAGCTAGGTGTAGGCTATTCTTGACCCAAGTTAACATTAGCAAAGCGGTGTACCTGCGCACATGCACAAACAGAGCAGTGCTTCTACAAAGAAATCTATCATATTTATTTTCTCATGTAAACACTGGGCGTTTGGTGTTGCCAAGCAATTAGGCTCTTTGCACAAGCTCCACTACTTCCTGAAATTCTACAGGCATCCTTATTTCCTGTCCTATACCATTGGATGGAAGTGATCAGGTGATTAATCAGGTGTGCCGCACACCTGATTAATCACTTCCATCCAATGGTACAGGACAGGAAATAAATCTGCCTGTAGAAGTTCAGGAAGTAGTAGAGCTTGTGCAAAGAGCCTATTTTCAGACAGTACTTCAGGAACAGTGCAAATCACACTGAAGTCAACAGCTGCCATGCTGCTTGTCTGTGACTGATAAATCGTCAATGACGTGTAAATGGTTGAAATTCATGTTGAAATGAAGTCCCCTCTTTTCCATAGCAACTATAGCAGAGGCTGTTATTCACATAACAATTGACCATGTGTTTGCTTTCTTCACTGACAGAGAGAGAGAGAGAGAGAGAGAGGAAGAAAGAGAGAGGGAGAAGATGAAAAGATTTCATCAAACAAAGCTCAGCTTTGGAAAGCGAACTGTTGACAAGATAAAAAAAAGAAAGAGGTGATGATGGTGGTACACTGCCTACTCTTTACTTAACATGATGGAAAAAGCACATTGACGGGATAAATTGTTTCTGTATATAGATAAACAAATAGACAGGTAGGTGTGTATAAATATACACAGTATGCATGATTATGTTCTGTTAAAAATATATAATTTGTTGACAGGAAACCAAGAGGTACAAGAGAGTGGAAGAGAGAGGACAGGAGGAGAGGACATAGAGATGAGAGGTGAGATACCTGATGTTAGCCAAAGAGACACTACATTAATTAGATCCTGGCAAGTTTAAAAAATAATGTGGATCGATGGATGGGTGGGTGTGTTTATAGCTTATGTTTATGTTTTCTTAATTTGTGGACAGGAGATGAAAATGGACACCACAGTGGAGGAGAGGTGACAGGAGGAGACCAACATGGACACCAGAGTGGAGGAGAGGTGACAGGAGGAGACCAACATGGACACCACAGTGGAAGAGAGGTGACAGGAGGAGACCAACATGGACACCACAGTGGAAGAGAGGTGACAGGAGGAGACCAACATGGACACCACAGTGGAAGAGAGGTGACAGGAGGAGACCAACATGGACACCACAGTGGAAGAGAGGTGACAGGAGGAGACCAACATGGACATCAGAGTGGAGGAGGCCAGGCTGGGAGAGAGGTGACAGGAGGAGCTAGTCTCATGTTTCTAATAGATGGTGTGTTCTCATCAACATTCACTTAAGTTGTGTCCTCTCTGGATGACCGCCACTGCTCTCAGTTAAAGATGATATTAATCCAATATGATGTGTGTTGTTCTTTATAGATCTATCCTCTTCATTTTGCTCTCAAAGTGCACCAGATTGAAGCACCACAACTAAATGACCTCGGTATTACAAAAATCCTGCGTACAGCCCTGGTCCTGAATGTTTCAGAGGGCAGATGATAACCTCCTTCTAATCAAGGAGCAGGTGTTCATAACTCTGTCTGCATCTGTCTGTGGTGATGTATTGGTTGTACTGTCTGATCACAACACTAAGAGTTCTAATCTATTTTTTTAACCTGTCTGTCTATCTATCTCTATCTTTCATTGTCTGCCCCTGTTTTATTATTGTATCTGAGGCTTCACGTTTGGTGATGGGACCTCAGTGGGTGAGAACAGACATGCTGAATAGACATAAAGATCTAGGCATGGGCAGCATCTTTCCATCCATTTAAAAATAAATATGTATTATTTTATGCCAACCTACATTCAGTCTAGCCCTAACCCTAACCTCTTAGAGTGCAGGAAGTGTCGGCCAGCTGTGTCGTGTGTGTTTCTCCATTCTCAGCGTCAGTACATCCAGTTTGATGGTTCACCTGGGCCAGTAGACTAAGCAGAGCCTCGAACCAAACAAGGTGTCCTGAATGGTCTCCCAGGTCCGCCTTGTACAACTGAACTGTCAGCCCAGTGTTTCAGTGTGGTCTACAAGCTATTCAATAAAACCTGGAGAAAATGATCTGTATCCTGTCTTTACACTTACAGCACACATGCTGCACGAATGATAACCTTAATTGTATGACACTTGTTTTGTCAAATGCACAAGGGTATCTCTGACTTGGCTAGACTGTGGATGTGGTGACTAGTCCAGGCCAGTCAGCATGGTATAAGCTGCATACAGGTGAGCGGAAGCTGAAACGCTTGTTCCTTGGCTAGGCCCAAGGCAGCTTGCCAGCAGGGTCAGGCCTGCGCCGGGAGGTCAGTACATTAGAACCCCCTTAGGCGGGCTGTATGTATCCTAGGTTCTCAAACTTATATTTGTGGTATAGAAAGGTAGAACTTGCTTGGTTGATTATGTAAGTGTGTGTGTGTGGGGTGCTGTTGATTTTACTCCACACATCTCTCAGCCATATGTTCCCTCTATGTGGATCTGAAAACAGTGATGGGGATTAAATTAGGTTGCTAAGAGAACTGCTAGTCACCAGAAGCATTCAAGAACATAACCTGTGCTGGAATACTAGTGTATGAACAAATCAATACAAGTAGAGCACATCTACTGACAGGCTGGCTGAATGACTAGAAGACTGACTTGGGACCTCCACTGAGGACATCCCAGTCCTGGCTATGGATCAGTAGTGATGCTCCCCTGCCCCTGTAGTCCAGGCATTTTATGACATAACCTTGAACAAATTGCAACAGAAATGATTTCAACTGTTGTAGTGTCATACATATGTTCTTTATAACATATCAGTTAGTCCCCCAAAATCCCAGTGGTGGAAAGTAATGAAAAATGCAGATGGAAGGTATGTGACAAATATACCAATTTCCAATTTTCGCCTATGTAAAAGAAAAAGGTTTATGCATGTTTTCTTGTCTGATGTCCACACAACACTGTCCCCAATCAACCAGAAACTATATAGGATGCATCACAGTGCATATACAGAAATATATTTTTAATTCTATTGGCATTTGGTGAAGAGAAAAGGGGTGAATCTCACACATATTGCAACAAAAAATCTGACGTGTATTAATCAAATAGCTCAAGAGTCTAGAACCCTGGAAAGGACAGTCTACAACCCTGGAGAACAGTCTACAACCCTGGAGAACAGTAGTTTCTTGTCTTTGAAATTGAGAGTTTAACATGTTTTTTGAATGATTTTTCACGGTGCCCATCCACATCCATTGTATGACCAAAACTGTGGTAGAGCTATTATCAGACTTTCTCAAAAGTGCTAGTTTTGTCAACGTGTTGATCTGAACCATTGTATATGATCATAAGTAACCTTAAAACAAGGCTGAACATGATTTTTCCCTTTACTACGCCTTTAAGTTATGTATAGAAGGACTAGAGTACGTTGGATATTGTATCGAAGGATTAAAGTTGTTCTGGCAAAGTCTACAGTTCTATATGTCGTTGACAGGGCTAGTCTACAGTTCTATCTGTCGTTGACAGAGCTAGTCTACAGTTCTATCTGTCGTTGACAGAGCTAGTCTACAGTTCTATCTGTCATTGACAGGGCTAGTCTACAGTTCTATCTGTCGTTGACAGAGCTAGTCTACAGTTCTATCTGTTGTTGACAGAGCTAGTCTACAGTTCTATCTGTCGTTGACAGGGCTGAGGCTCTGTGAAACCTACCTCCAGCCTCGTAACGTCTCTGTTCTCCTGTTCTAGAGTGCTTTGTGAGGACTGAGGTAGTTGTGACCATTAGAGAGGCTGTGGCCCCAGAGTGACCTCATTACTGTAATGGTGCAGATGAGGCTGATGACACGCCACATGGAACAACACCTGGTAGCAGGAGAATGGAACGTATGCAAGTGTGCAGCTGTCCTTCTGTGTGTGTGTGTGTGTGTGTGTGTCTGTGTACTGTATATCTGTATTTATTTGTGTGTGTGTGTGTGTCTGTGTGTCTGTGTACTGTATATCTGTATTTATTTGTGTGTGTGTGTGTGTGTGTGTGTGCGTGCGTGCGTGCGTGCGTGCGTGTGTGTGTGTGTGCACCTGTCGATGAAGGCGTGGTGCAGGAGGAAGACCGGGTCGTTGTGAGTGAGTGAGTGTGAGTGTGAGTGTGTGTGTGTGTGAGTGTGTGTGTGTGTGTGTGTGTGTGTGTGTGTACCTGTCGATGAAGGCGTGGTGCAGGAGGAAGACCGGGTCGTTGTGAGTGAGTGTGTGTGTGTGTGTGTGTGTGTATGTGTGTGTGAGTGTACCTGTCGATGAAGGCGTGGTGCAGGAGGAAGACCGGGTCGTTGTGTGTGTGTGTGTGTGTGTGTGTGTGTGTGTGTGTGTGTGAGTATGTGTGTGTGTGTGTGTGTATGTATGTGTGTATCTGTCGATGAAGGCGTGGTGCAGGAGGAAGACGGGGTCGTTGTGAGTGTGTGTGTGTGTGTGTGTGTGTGTGTGTGTGTGTGTGTGAGAGTATGTGTGTGAGTGTGTGTGTGTGTGTGTATCTGTCGATGAAGGCGTGGTGCAGGAGGAAGACGGGGTCGTTGGCGGAGCCCTGGACGGAGGACATGGAGCCGTTCATGAAGACGTGCAGCGCGTTGTGCATGGAGCTCCGCCCCCGCACCGCCAGCCCCGACGCAGGGTCAGTGAAGCCTGCGGGGTCAGAGGTCAGAGCCAGGGTCACCTGGGTGTACGTGCTTGTGTACTGTGTACATCTGTGTGAGCGTTATTTTCTGAGTGTGTGTGTGTGTGAGAGAGTGAGTGTTTTTGTGTGTGTGTCTTGTGTGTGTGTGTGTGTGTGTGTGTGTGTGTGTGAGAGAGAGAGAGAGAGAGAGAGAGAGTGTGTGTGTGTGTGTATGTATGAGAGTGTGTGTGTGTGTTTGTGAGAGTGTGTGTGTGTGTGTTTGTGAGAGTGTGTGTGAGTGTGTGTGAGTATGCATGTGTGTGCATGTACAGTATGTGTTATTTAATAATAATAAAATGTGTCGTCCAGTAGGAAGCTTGGGGAGCTCATTTACCTCAGGACTACTAACATGACTCAGCAGTGTTCCCTGCTTTCATTCTCAACATATTTCTAATACTTTTTTGTATTCATGTTTATTTGCGTTTATTCCAATTCTTTCTATAGTGTTTTTACAATAAAATAAACACTTACTGCCCTGATAAATAGCTTTAAACAGGATTTTTAGTGGCTGACTAAGACTTTTGCACAGTACTGTACTGTATGTGTGTGTGTGTCTATTTAAGTGTGTGTGAGAGTGTGTGTGTGTGTGTGCGTGCGTGTGAGTGTGCGTGCGTGTGTGAGTGCGTGTCTCACCCTCCCAAGGCGTTTCTGAAGCTCATGTTGGCGCTGCGCTCCATGTGTGTGTGTGTGTGTGTGCATGTGTGTGTGTCTCACCCTCCAGGGTATTTCTAAAGCTCATGTTGGCGCTGCGATCCATGGCGCCGTTCTCGTAGTCGCGGAGCCCCAGGACCTGCTCCACCTCTGCCGAGGTCGGGAGGCGGGGCACGCGCGACGGGTCCTGGTTGCCAGGGTTACGCAGCAGTGGCCCCTCCCCTGTCCCGTTACACACTTCTCTGTTACAACACTCCGTTACACAACACTTCTCAGGCTCAGGATGTTCCTCCGCACCGACGCCGTCCGCTCGCCACGGCCCGGCCCCGAGAAGCCGAAGTCGCAGTCCTCACAGGCCACGCCCCCGTAGTTCCCCGTGCAGCGGCAGTCGTAGAAGACCAGGGGCCGGCGCTCGCGGTCGTCCACGCCGCGGTGGGGGTACTGGGGCCCGTGGGGCTCGTCCAGCAGAAGCCCCGCCCCCAGACATGGCGCCGCAGGCGGAGCCGTCGCCTTCCCACACCGGGCAGCACTGCTTGGTCCGCAACGCCTCGGGCGTGGCGCAGGGGCGCGGGAACTGGCCCCGCCCCTGACCTCTTGACACTTATATGTACAGTAAGTGTGCAGTATAAAATAGAATAAACTATATACTGTATGAACCAGTTAAAACCTATTAGTCTTATTTCCCCCTTTTGTTGTACTTGCACACACTGTAACCCACGGCGGTCAATAACAACAAACACAAGTCTAATCAAATCCAGTGTGATGTTCTAGTAAACGCTCCACCACACAAGCCTGTTGATGAGAAGACTTTCCTTTGAGAGACCAAGAGATTGAAGATAGATTGAAAACAAACCAATAAATCAGACAACTGAACAATATAATAGCCTACAGTGCTTTTATTATTGACATTATTGTGTTATTCCAGATGGTGTATGTGATTACAGACTAGACCCGTGTAGGGCTGCCATGGCCAGAGGAACGTGTTGTTGAGTATAATGACAGCTTCTAATATCAGACCCCCAACTCCACATTCCACTCCGCAGTGTGTGACTGTATTTTAGTCGCAACACACAGCGCTCTCGCATCATGTGCGGAGGAGAAGCTTCTACTGCAGGGTTCTCCGGTCAGCTCGCGCTCCTCCGGATCATAACCCGGTCACATGCTACCGTGGCAGACCAGAGCCCTGTACTACGAAGCTGGATCACGGTTAGCGCGATAACTTCAGGTTCAAGACTGGTTCATCCGTATCACGAAGGTGGATCTCTTTTCACCGCGTTATATCGCCATGTATTTAAGGACCGACAAAACCCATTAGAGTTTTCTGATGACTATTTATATGAAAGATACCGATTTTCGGCAGAAGGGATCATTTATATCTGTCAACTAATTGTTGTATTAAACATTACAACCATGTAGGCTGTTTATTGGAGAAATTCAAGTAGGCCTATGCCTAGGCTACTTACCGGTTTGGATTATGTTTTTATGTTTGTTCTTCACTTGCCCCCATGAACGTTTTCCATTGCCAGGGTTTGCACTGAAGGTATATATAAGAATAGTCCTAACGTCACATCTATACAACTCATTCATGTTAAGACATGCAAACGTCACATCTAGGCCAGCATAGCGTCAGGCGCGCAGATTGGCTGGGGCAAGGGGGCACTGCCCCCCCTGGTGGCCAGATGAGCAAACTGTCTGCAACGCGTCCAAAACATGTATTCTAGAGACTGGGTCGCGACCGGATCAGAGAAATGCACTGAACAGACTAACCCTAACCCTAACCCTGCACTGAACAGACTAACCCTAACCCTAACCCTGCACTGAACAGACTAACCCTAACCCTAACCCTGCACTGAACAGACTAACCCTAACCCTAACCCTGCACTGAACAGACTAACCCTAACCCTAACCCTGCACTGAACAGACTAACCCTAACCCTAACCCTGCACTGAACAGACTAACCCTAACCCTGCACTGAACAGACTAACCCTAACCCTAACCCTGCACTGAACGGCTCCTGCTTGCGTGAGAACTGATCGCTTTGCGGTGCTTATTCCTCATCCAGATGGGTGGATGGAAAACGTTCAACTGAATGTTCATATTGTTCTGATAATTGTAGCTATAGCAACATAAGAGTGACAGCTTTGACAGCAACCCAAACATGAGCTAATCCCATAACTGTAGGCCTACCATTGCTAGCTTTGATATAAATGCAGATAGGCTACATGTGAAGAGGCAATTGCTGGATTCTAATACGCTGTTTATAATGACACATCCCGACATTGAAGCATGAAAGGCGTAGCATACATTCTGTTTTAATGAAGAAATAAAAAGTCTGTAAACTCTGCCTAAAAGCATTTATTTGGTCTCATTTATTAGCTTAATTATTGAATACGTGTGGGTGTTTTCAATTATAATATTGTATTCTTGATACAAGAATGTTGACATTTCATGTAGCATATTTCAGTAGCAGGCTATTCAACACGTTGAATTAATTACATTAATTAATTAAATATTCATATAGCCTAGGCTTTGAAACATTCGTAGGCCTGTTTTCTTGCCTATGTGAATGAATATCGGCCCATAATCTGACTTGCCGTGTTGCTCTGATCCAGGCAGTCACCTTTCACTTTTGTCACTGTTTGCAGTATCTACAGAAATTGTTAATATTTAATATTATTTCGTTACTCACGAAGTGAAGACAGTTTTAGAACAATGAAAGACATGAAGTGCAGACATTGCCTAAGAGAAAGGAGGCGCAGTTGAACGAAACGTGGATATTGGACAGAATAAGCACTGTTTTGAAATGTTGTGGGTCAATCATGCAGCTGTAACAGAATATGCGCATTCCACGTATTTATACCACTATTACAATCCCTATTTGATGAGGGAGGGGGCTGGGACTCACTGCCCCCCCTAATCAAAAAGTCAAAGTGCGCGTATGCATAGCGTTCATCATGGGGCATGTAGCAAGTTATATGGCTATTGACCAAACAGCTATATTAATTAAATTTAATATTGATAAGACCATTAATTTACGCATTCAAACAGTCAGCAATTTTTTGCCAGCTTTCCTTCCTCGCTTTAGCTGCAGCAACCGTGTTACTCTTGGCCAGAATAATAATATGTTTGTAGTCTTGATATTTCTGAATGATGAGCGTCTGCTCCTCTTGTGTGAAGTGGGCGGGTCTAGATCGCTCCATGTTTGTGATTGGCCAGACCGGCAAACACGCGCTCATAGCTAGATTAGATCAGATGGGTCGAGTTAACGAGTTGATGACCACCCTCGTGGTCCCGTTTATCCGTGATTGCGGTTGTCTCGTTTACTCGAGGGAGAAGTTGAACCACGTTCGTAGTACCTCAGACCATGAGGTTCTCCTGATCCCGGTGAAGGAACTCACTGGAGCGCGCGGGAATAAACATCACTTGATAACCCAGGTCCCGCCAGCGCACACACACACACACACACACACACACACACACACACACACACACACACACACACGCAATACACACGCGCGCACGCTCAAGACAATGTAGGCTATGGTGTGATTATGACGTAACAACCATCTGAGTTCAGTTCGATGGCTTTATTAAGATGAAAGTTGTTAAATATCATTCAGTGTGTGGTTTACAAGAGCGACATCATGGTAAGAACAATACCCCTCCCCTCACCCCCATAATTATCTGGATGTTGATTTAGGTTTTTATTATAATTGTCTATTCTATTTGCGTATAATTTGTCTACCCATAATGCGTTTCTAAAAGTAGCTCAGGTCTATATACGCTTAGGTGGCCTGAAGTTTGTCATTGTTGGCCTAGAGACCAGAAATCCAATATTTTCGAAGGTCTGGGTAGCCTGCGCAAAAATTGGGAATATGGCCCAGCTCCAAGGAGTATCCCACTTCATTAGGCCTGGAGGCTTGTAGCAGCAATAATGGAACAACTACCGTTAATGCAATAGCTAACTGCCAATAACGTAAGCCTAACATTATTTCAATTCGTAGCCTATAGGCTTAATAAAAGTCGATGGGCATAATGTAATAACTGGACAATAATGTGATCCACGTAGAGCGGAGGAGAGCGTGACCTGGGTTAGCGCCTCACACCACGTAGCCGTAGGCCCGAATATCAGGCTGCCACCATCACAACGAGAGCGCAGAGCGGCTTGTTCATAGTTGACGGCGATGTGCGCGGTTGCAGGTCCGATGGTTCACCCGTGGTTCAGAAACCCCGTGGCCCCGTGACTCTGGTTCACCCGTGGTTCAGAAACCCCGTGGCCCCGTGACTCTGGTTCACCCGCGGTTCAGAAACCCCGTGGCCCCGTGACTCTGGTTCACCCGCGGTTCAGAAACCCCGTGGCCCCGTGACTCTGGTTCACCCGCGGTTCAGAAACCCCGTGGCCCCGTGACTCTGGTTCACCCGCGGTTCAGAAACCCCGTGGCCCCGTGACTCTGGTTCACCCGTGGTTCAGAAACCCCGTGGCCCCGTGACTCTGGCAGCCTACGGGCGGAGATCAAAGCATGTCGCCAAACTACCGGTTAAGAATGGTCTTTCCTGGAGAACATACCACACATGCTCGGGATATTATAGGCGAGAATTAAGCCTTCTCAAGACAAATCTATAATTAGCTGTATTTGCTATGTAGCGGATACTTATTAATCTAGCGGAATTATTTATTTAATAGCCTAATATCAATAGGTCTGATTAAATCTGCATAATTGATCACTCCACTCAGAATAGATCAGTGATGAATGTGACTTAGCTGGATGTGTTGAAAGCTTAATCAAGATGACTGTTCACTTCACAGGATGAACTAAACACAGAGGGAAAGAAGAGGTCTTACAGGAAAGCAGACAGAAGACCTGCTAAGGTGAGACCTGGAGCAGAGGAGCGAGTCAGGTCCTCTGTGATTCAACCCTATACTTAGGGCTGAGTAGGCTACTCTACCCTAACAAAGAAGACTTAGGGCTGAGTAGACTACTCTACCCTAACAAAGAAGACTTAGGGCTGAGTAGGCTACTCTACCCTAACAAGGAAGACTTAGGGCTGAGTAGGCTACTGTACCCTAACAAAGACACCCACCCACCTACCTACCTACCTGTCTCTATCTATCTATCTATCTATCTATCTATCTATCTATCTATCTATCTATCTATCTATCTATCCATCTATCCATCTATCCATCTATCTATCTAATCTGTGATTACATCCATGACCCATACATGGATGTATGTAAACAGGACCTGGTCATGGTGGCAAAGAAAACATCTTGTTAAGATTCAAGATCAAAGACAGTGCAGTTATATTTGTTACAAACAGTAAATAAAAACCAATCAGGGGTATAAAGCCAGAGTCAATCAGGAGCCGGTTGCACCAGTCGTTACTAAGTGGTACTAGGCCTAGTCATAGCCTAAGTGTTGACTAACTCGAGATTTGGTCACTACTCAATTTAAATGGGTTGCACCACTCACGACTAGTTCCTAGTAACAACTAAATATTGACCCACCCTGGGAGGTGGTGTAAGTGATGACTAGTGCGAGGAAGTAGCATCTTCAACTCTGCTATTAGGACGGAGGTGGGCTGAAACATTCTAGCTAAATCTGTCGGTGGAAAAAAAAATTTTTTTAGCAGATGTCTTAGTTATATCAAGATTAAGGTAACTATTGGCACCGGTGTGCTTATTGGTGTCATATTTAATAAGTTTGAGTAATTTCACGATCGAGCTAGCTAAGCACCTTTAGCTCAATGGTCTCAGTTGCTGGTTAGCGAGGGGAGTCCCAGCCCAGCTGATAACCCTCCGTTGCGGGTTGGGGGGAAGCAACGGTCGGCTGGGATCCTGCCTCTCATAGTTAACCAGCAACTGGTCAGTGGACGGTACCAGGCAGCCTACGGTATGTCTGAATCAAAGAAGGTTATCAAACTAGCTGGCTAGGATCATTTAAGCATAACAATCCAACGGCTCCAACTCCCCCAAAAGAACCCCTCCACTGCACAAGCACCAACCCCAATAATAATAATAATAATAAGCACAAGCACCAACCCCAATAATAATAATAATAATAATAAGCACAAGCACCAACCCCAATAATAATAATAATAATAAGCACAAGCTACCGAGTGCAACATTAGCCTTGCTAACGGAGATAATGAATTTGGAGGAGAGTGTTGCAGCTGGTGCTAAACGAGGCAAAGGAAGAATATTTTGTGGACTATTATCACATCCATTTCACAGTTGGGATTATACAGAAAGGTGAGGATCGAGCCTGTGTTGGATGACCAACTCAAATGCCTGGCTAGCTCAATATTGTTGCAAGTTTAACATGAATCGCATATGCGAGCCGGAGCCCGTCGCTTTCACTGGATGACTCGTGAAGCATGCTACATTTATCTCGCATACTAAACATGTTTTCGTGGAGTAGTACAGGTAGGTACTCAATCGCATGTAGTAGGCGAGTTGCAGTATGTACTATATAGTATGTAATATGGACATTGGGACACGGCCCAAGCTCCTTGGTAAGGGCTGGGTAAGGGCGATCAACCTCCTTGTTTACATTTTTACTTGCTTACCGATTGGCTATTTGGATCCTGCCGTCACAGTCATACAACGTCATCTTGACTGCAGGTGCAGATCGAGGGTTCGCGGTACATCACAGCCAGATTGCAATTATGATGTCATAAATAAAACATGTTCTATGTTCTTCTGGCCTGTAAATATTTTACTATCTTACTATTACTACTGTCATGCAGCATGTATCAGGCTAGGAGATCCAGGAAGTGTTTCCTCTAGTGGACTACATCAGGTCACATCACAAGTCCATTACCACCTTGGACAAAATCCAATTGCATCTTCTGTCAAAAGTGATTTTTAACTTTATTTATTCATTTTTGTTTTACAGTCAATTGAGATTCATCCAGAAGCTTGGGTGGTACTGTTCTATGTTCTCAACCTGCCAGTCTCTCTTCCACTGTGGTGTCTCTTCTACTCTCTCCCCTCTCTCTCTTTTTCTCTTTCTCTCCCTCTCTCTCTTTTTCTCTTTCTCTCTCCCTCTCTCTTATCCCCTCTCTCTCTTTCTCTCTCCCCTCTCTCTTTCTCTCTTTCCCGCTACTGCTTCTATTTCCCCATCAGAACCACCCTAGAGATGTTGATCTGTTCTCTCTCTCCCTCTCTCTTCCTCTCCCTCTCTGTCTCTTTCTGTCTCTCTCTGTCTCTATCTCTCTCTCTATCTCTCTCTACTTCTCCCTCTCTCTCTCTCTCTCTCTCTCTCTCTCTCTCACACTCTCTCTCTCTCTTTCACTCTCTCACTCTCTCACTCTCTCTCTCATTCTCTCTCTTTCACTCTCTCACTCTCTCTCTCTCTCACTCTCTCTCTCTTTCACTCTCTCTCACTCTCTCTCCCCAGAGCGTAGCTGAGTTGCACGAGTGCTCAGCAGAGGGGATCATGGAGTGGGTTGTCATGATGACCATGGCCCTCTACCAGATCCTCCGTCTCCACCCGGACCAAGATGGCCGCCGGCCGGCCGCCGACGTCGCACCGCGCCCGCCACCGTCTCGGGACGGGCGCACGGGTCCGAGCGAGGAGGCGCGTTTCAGTCCAGCAGGCTCTCCCCAGGACCGCGCCTCTCTCCCGGGCTCGGACCCCCCACCCCGCTCCCCCAGCGCGGCTCTGAGGGTCATCTCCCAGAACTCGGAGGAGGCGGAGCTCACGGCCACGGCGTCCGTAGCCGTGAGAGAGATCCTGCGAAGGGTGAAGAGGAGGATGGAGAGAGAAGAGGAAGAGGAGGCGCCTGAGGAGGAGGAGGTGGCGCTCTTCCGCCCCGGCGCCTTCCTGCACGACCCCCGTCTGCTCCGGAACGCCTGGCGGGACGCCCGGGAGAAGGCGCGGCGTATTGGTGGCGCCGTCACCTCCTCCTCCTCAGACGGCTCGGGGGCCAGTGGCGGCGTGCCGGAGGACGCCTGGATGATGGGCCACATCGGGTCGGCTGTCCGCGCCATGGAGGACGCGTCGGCCGCCCCGGAGACCCTGGCGGTGGGTCCGACCGGCCGGAACACCTCCTCCTCCGGCCCCAGCAGCAGCGCAACCCTGGAGGAGGAGGAGGAGGAGGAGAGCCTCTCGGACGCCCTGGCCCGCCACGCCCTGTTCCAGAGCCCCGGCCTGGTCTCCGCGGAGGAGATGCGGGAGCTGGTCAGGCTGGTGGGGGGCCTCCTCCGGGAGACGACGGAGCCCGCCGAGGGAGCCCCTCCCCCGGCCCGACCCCGGAGCCCCTGCGCCAGGAGTCAAACCGGCAGCCCTGCTGGAGAGGAGGAGCAGGAGAACCACGCCACACCCCTCCCCGCCTACGGACCCGACCTCGCCCTGCACAAAATGTTCGATGCCATCGCGAGGGAGCGCCCCGATCACGACGGCGACGACGACGATGGCGAAGAGTCCCCCGGCCTCCACTTCTTCTCCAAGGAGCTGATCCGCCGGGTCCACCGGCAGCTCCTGGACCCCCCGCGCTCGGGGCGCCGGCCGCCGGACGCCCACCACTGCCGCTCCCAGCCCACCCTGCGGAGCCCCGAGACCGAGCGGCGTCTGGAAGAACAGATCTTCACGCCGCTGCTCTACCGCTTCATCCGACGGGCCGTGGGGAAGCTGGTGGCGGACTTCGTGGGCGTGGCGGCCGCCACCGACACCCGTCCGCACGACGGCAGCCGGAGGGGCCGGGACTCCTCTGGCGAGGCGTCGTGGGGCAGCAGCGACAGCAGTGGTGACCGGAGGGGCGAGCTGGACGCCACATGCGAGGTGCTGACCGCCCGGGCGCTGGCCAAACTCCAGGACACCTGCGATGACCTCAATAAAGCCAGAGTCATCGTCGACAAAGGTACAGACGTCTCTCTTATTGCATGATATTACACACGGTCTGATGTTATCATGTTATTACACACAGTCGAATGTTATCATGTTATTACACAGTCTGTTATCATGTTATTACACACAGCCTGATGTTATCATGTTATTACACACGGTCTGATGTTATCATGTTATTACACACAGTCTGTTATCATGTTATTACACACTGTCTAATGTTATCATGTTATTACACAGTCAAATGTTATCATGATATTACACACAGTCTAATGTTATGTTATTATACACGGTCTAATGTTATCATGATATTACACACAGTCTAATGTTATCATGATATTACACACAGTCTAATGTTATGTTATTATACACGGTCTAATGTTATCATGATATTACAGGCAGTCTAGTGTTTTCATGTTACTGTAGACCAGAGTCATTCTCACCTTAATAATAGTTTTACCTGAGCATGTTTTAAAACGTTATGATAGTTATGAGTGTTATTACTGTGTAACAGTAGCATATTTTTCAACACAGCTATGAGTGTTACTACTGGCAACATGGAACAGAACAGGAGTAGCAGGAGGAGGAGCAGGAGGAGGAGGAGCTGTGAGATAGACTCCTCCTCCTCCTCCTCCTACCAGACCCCCACCTCCCCCTCCTCTTCCTGGAGCCTCCCAAACACCGCCTCGTTGGTAAGGAGACAACGCACACACACACACACACACGTGCACATACACATACACACACACATACACACACGTGTACATACACACACACACATGCCGTGTTTAGAATTGACCTGAGTAGTAGTAGGATTAATACATTAGATAGTAGATAGATAGCTCCAGATATAATATAAATGTATTGACATCCACATAATGAATACATACAGTAATAATGAGTTTTTATTAGACGTCTAACTCTACAGTATATATATGCTTGTCTTCTTTTCTCTGATTCCCAGATCAGTGGTCAGGAAGCTGAAGCTGTCCCCCAGGATGGACAGAAGACATCTAGAGAGGACAAGAAGAAAAAGACTGGCAAGAAACACAAAAAGAGCAGCGTTACTCCCCTGTCCTGCGATGGTAAGACCCCTTCATGTTTCAGTCCAGCAGGCTCTCCCCAGGACCGCGCCTCTCTCCCGGGCTCGGACCCCCCACCCCGCTCCCCCAGCGCGGCTCTGGAGGAGGAGGAGGAGCAGGAGAACCACGCCACACCCCTCCCCGCCTACGGACCCGACCTCGCCCTGCGGAGCCCCGAGACCGAGCGGCGTCTGGATGGACAGATCTTCACGGCGCTGCTCTACCGCTTCATCCAACGGGCCGTGGGGAAGCTGGTGGCGGACTTCCTGGGCGTGGCCGCCGCCGCCAACACCCGTCCGCACGACGGCGGCCAGAGGGGCCGGGACTCCTCCGGCGAGGCGTCGTGGGGCAGCAGCGACAGCAGCGGTGACCGGAGGGGCGAGCTGGACGCCACATGCGAGGTGCTGACCGCCCGGGCGCTGGCCAAACTCCAGGACACCTGCGATGACCCCAATGAAGCCAGAGTCATCGTCGACAAAGGTACAGATGTCTCTCTTATTGCATGATATTACACACAGTCGAATGTTATCATGTTATAACACACAGTCTGATGTTATCATGTTATTACACACAGTCTGATGTTATCATGTTATTACACACGGCCTGATGTTATCATGTAATCATGTTATTACACATGGTCTGATGTTATCATGTAATTACACACAGTCTGATGTTATCATGTTATTACACACGGTCTGATGTTATCATGTTATTACACACGGCCTGATGTTATCATGTTATTACACATGGTCTGATGTTATCATGTTATTACACATGGTCTGATGTTATCATGTTATTACACATGGTCTGATGTTATCATGTTATTACACACGGCCTGATGTTATCATGTTATTACACATGGTCTAATGTTATCATGTTATTACACACGGTCTGATATCATGTTATTACACATGGTCTGATATCATGTTATTACACATGGTCTGATGTTATCATGTTATTACACATGGTCTGATGTTATCATGTTATTACACATGGTCTAATGCAGGGTCCAACAGTACGTTTTTTCTTCACTTTCCTGGTCGGACATGTGGGTCAGAACGTTGCCCAAAGTCAAATTTTACTTGCCCCTATAAAAACGAACCAGTTTTATCCAGCCTGCTCTCAAACTTTCAGCAAACTGTGCATAGTTGGAGTTTAGCCCACATCCTCTAATGCAGCCAAGTGACCCAACTAAACTCCTCTGTCCAAGACAATTAAAACGCTCGCACTTGAGCTCATACATCTTGTCTTTACCCAGCACCATTTGAAAGACGTCTGACTGACAGCCATGTGTCACAGTACTAGCCTTGTGTCACCCTACTAGCCTTGTGTCACCCTACTAGCCTTGTGTCACCCTACTAGCCTTGTGCCACCCTACTAGCCATGTGTCACCCTACTAGCCTTGTGTCACCCTACTAGCCTTGTGCCACCCTACTAGCCATGTGTCACCCTACTAGCCATGTGTCACCCTACTAACCTTGTGTCACCCTACTAGCCTTGTGTCACCCTACTAGCCATGTGTCACAATTCTAGCCATGTGTCACCATACAAGCCTTGTGTCACCCTACTAGCCATGTGCCACCCTACTAGCCATGTGTCACACTACTAGCCATGTGTCACCCTACTAGCCATGTGTCACACTACTAGCCTTGTGTCACCCTACTAGCCATGTGTCACACTACTAGCCTTGTGTCACCCTACTAGCCATGTGTCACCCTACTAGCCATGTGTCACCCTACTAGCCTTGTGTCACCCTACTAGCCTTGTGTCACACTACTAGCCATGTGTCACACTTCTAGCCATGTGTCACCCTACTAGCCATGTGTCACCCTACTAGCCTTGTGTCACTCTACTAGCCTACTGAGTTCTTCATTGGCCAACGGCGAGTGCCAGGGGAGGGGGCTATGCTATGTGCCAGAGAGAACATTCGCTATGATACGACAATGATCGATGACTATAATAAAAATTGGGTGGGGGGGGGGGGGGGGGGGGGTAAAATTTGTTTAAAAAAAAGTACATTTATTGTTACTACTCTCCCGAGGCAAGTGAGTTGCTTGACTTACTAGCCTGACGTGGCGTTTTACTTGACCTGGGCAGTCGGGCAATCCTTATTGTTGGACCCTGTCTAATATGATCATGTAATTACACACAGTCTAATGTTATCATGATATTACACACAGTCTAATGTTATCATGATATTACACACAGTCTAATGTTATCATGATATTACACACAGTCTAATGTTATCATGATATTACACACAGTCTAATATGATCATGTTATTTCACAGTCTAATGTTATGTTATTACACAGTCTAATGTTATCATGTTATTACACACAGTCTAGTGTTAGGTTATTACACACAGTCTAATGTTATCATGTTATTACACACAGTCTAATGTTATCATGATATTACACAGTCTAATGTTATGTTATTATACACGGTCTAATGTTATCATGTTATTACAGGCAGTCTAGTGTTTTCATGTTACTGTTGACCAGAGTCATTCTCACCTTAATAATAGTTTTACCTGAGCATGTTTTAAAACGTTATGATAGTTAGGAGTGTTATTACTGTGTAACAGTAGCATATTTTTCAACACAGCTATGAGTGTTACTACTGGCAACATGGAGAAGAACAGGAGTAGCAGGAGGAGGAGCAGGAGGAGGAGGAGCTGTGAGCAGTCTGGAGAGATAGACTCCTCCTCCTTCTCCTCCTCCTACCAGACCCCCACCTCCCTCACCTCTTCCTGGAGCCTCCCAAACACCGCCTCGTTGGTAAGGAGACAACACACACACACACACACACAAGTGCACATACACACACGCACACACACACACACACACACACACACACACACACACACACACACACACACACACACACACACACATGCACATACACACAGACACACACACACACATGCCGTGTTTAGAATTGACCTGAGTAGTAGTAGGATAAATACATTAGATAGTAGATAGATAGCTCCAGATATAATATGAATGTATTGACATCCACATAATGAATACATACAGTAATAATGAGTTTTTATTAGACGTTAACTCTACAGTATTTATATGCTTGTCTTCTTTTCTCTGATTCCCAGATCAGTGGTCAGGAAGCTGAAGCTGTCCCCCAGGATGGACAGAAGACATCTAGAGAGGACAAGAAGAAAAAGACCAGCAAGAAACCCAAAAAGAGCAGCGTTACTCCCCTGTCCTGCGATGGTAAGACCCCTACATGTCTGTTCTCCAAACTCCTCTTCCACTATAACTCTCACACACACACACACATACACATGCGCACACACACACACACACACACACACACACACACAGACAGATGCGCACACACGCACACACACACACACACACACACACACACACACACGCACACACACACACACACACACACACACAAAGCTCTGTTTTCATGAGACTTGCTGTGATGTCATATCCTGTTGTGCATGATGGTGTGTTTCCTGTCCTGGTCCAGAGCCTGCTGAGTCCTCCAGCAGCAGAAAGGAGGAGGAGGAGGAGGAGGAGAAGAAGAGGAGGTCCAGCAGAGGCTGGTTCCAAAGGGCCTCCTCCGCGCTCTCCAGGGCTTTCTGCTTCAGCTGTTGCAGGAAGAAGACTGGCCAGCAGAGGGCGACTCCTGCCCACTGACTGAACTACAACAACAACACAGCAGCTTCTCTGAGGGCTGGACCGCTGCATAACATCACCCTCAATATCACTACACATAAAACATCACCCTCAATATCACTACACATAAAACATCACCCTCAATATCACTACACATAAAACATCACCCTCAATATCACTACACATAAAACATCACCCTCAATATCACTACACATAAAACATCATCCCTACGTTCTATTACGGTCCGTTCATCAGTTCACAGCTTCAATGAAAACTTCAATAAAATCTTTAGCATTTAAACAATATGCTGCAACTCTCTTCTATTCTTCAGATGTCAGAATGTGCAGGTGTGGTGTAGCGTGTGCTCATCTGGTCCTTCTGTTCAAGCCTCTACTGACCAGCGTTTAGTCAGACTCATATTTATTCACGTTGCGTCTTGCTGGTTTCTACTGCTACATTCAGAACACGGCGGTTTTTTTAACGGCGTAAATGAACCAACGCACACCCCCCATCGGCCCACCCACGCACACACACGCGCACACACACACACACACACACCTGTGTGAGGATCCTGCGGACGTCGGCGTCGGTGTGGCTGGAGTTGAGCTGTCCCAGCAGCAGCTCTGCCGTCAGACACTGGGACACGTAGTTGGCCACCCTGCTGCCATCGTACCCGTTAAACACCCCATACAGGAAGCAGCCATCCTCGCCTCTGGTCGGACACGGACACACACACACACACACACACAGGATGTGTTAAAACTTTCAACATCCGCCCAGTCCTAATTGCAGTGAACTGTCATCACTGTCACACTATACTGACATTGCAACCATGTTCTCTAATCTGCTGCACACTGTATTATATATCCACAGTACGTGCAGCCCCCACCGGGTGTGGCCGAGGGTCGTTTCTGGGTGAGCTAGCACCTGAATCGGAGGTGCCCGTCTTCGTTGGGGTGGCTCTGGGTGTCCTTGCCGTCCGGGCCGTAAACACAGTTGGGCGCAGATCCGACACCGCACATCTGACACAGCGGCAGGTCGTCCGTCCAGCTCTGATGCTGGCCGACCCTGGAAGAGAGAGGTCAGCGGAGATAGCAACACGACTTTAATACTGACATAAGACAGATGTAAAAACAAACTGTATATAGCTATACGTGATTGCCATTACACACAAAGGCGCATCTGATGTCCAGCCACTGCATTATAATTGACATCCAATTCCATCCTATTCGGGGTATTTAGGTAGCATTGCTACCGTAGCTAGCCATGAGAGTCTCAAATCAAATGTAACACAATGGACTGGATGAAACAAGATAGCACTATGGTGGCTTAAAAGTTTTGCTTCGACAAGAAATGCATGCCATGGTTTGCTATAGCAACAGCCTGACATATATTTAGCCAACTGCTAGCTAGTCGTCTAACGTTATTTAGCACTAGGTTAGCTTGGCTAGAGCGATTGCAAACACACAAACCAGGCCCCTTTGTACGGATAAGTAGACAGACTGACCCGCATACGATATGCAAATGTAACCCTGGGTTTAGATTGACAAGCTGTTTGAAATAGTGTCAATAGGTACACTGTCTCTTTAAGATTTTACGATCGCAAGTACAGCTTTACGGCACTAGAGTAAGAGCTCCATAGAAATGTATTGGCAGGGGATTTCGCGGGCTCACTTGACCATACGCTACTGAAGAGAGAGGTCAAAGCTTCATGCTTCCAGACTCTTAGCTAGCTACTCTGATCGTCGAGTGCACCACTGACCCACTCATGCAATATTCTCCTGCTAGCACCCTGGATGAGACTGGAGCTGAACAGAGACTGTCATTCTTCTGAGAGCTGAAGATTAGTCAGCAACTATCATCCACCTTTACTACGGGATCTCTTGTTGAGTACAAGACTTTTCTTTATTTTTTCTTTATAGAGCTCTATAATATTTTCTGGGTACCCAACTCTTTTCTGTTTTTTCTATTTTATCTTTTTGCTTGAACTGCCTATTGGGACTGTTAATATGGACTGAGTCGTATGGAGTATCAAGTTCCTTTTTTAATTCATGTTGTTCATTGTTCAAAAGAAGAGGACTCACATAGCCTTAGAGGTTTATTAAAGTGTCGGTTATTTACTATATTGATTCATACCTTTGAGTTAGAACCTGAAGAGAAGGTAACCTTGTTGTGAATGTTTTGATTGTTATTTTGAGTGTGACATAAAAGGAAGATACGTTACAGTCCAACTTTAGTTTATGGACTTAGGTAGCACACTACTACCAGCCCTGAGCAATAAAACCCTTTTAGAGTACAACTTTATTCTAGTCTCGGTTTGACTCATTTATTTTAGATAGTTGGTTACATAGGAAAAATGGCGCCCGAACAGGGACTGGAGCGTATCTAACTTTTCAAGATTTATTTTGTGAGACATACTTATATAAGCACACAGAATGGAATTCTGACCCAGAATGCACAGTTGTGATCAAAGGAGCCAGTACAGATGTTGGCCTAGAAAATGTACAGGAGGAATTTGCCTTAGTAGATGATGTAGTGCAGATTCACCGCCTTGATGGCCTTTCCAAAACACTTTTCTGTCAGTTTATGGAGACTATAACCCCAATGCTTGTAGAAGGTCAGCACTCTAATAAGGATGGTTCTCATTGGGAGATTGTTTTGGAAGAAGGATACCATGCAGATAACGTAGATGAGGTATCACTCAATGATAAGCTAGTGCCCCTTGCTCGTGTGATGGAGGATTTAACAGTCAGCTTTAAAGAGCAGATCAATGAGTTGGCCCTTACCTATAATGTCAGCCCTACTAACTTGAGCCAGAGTGCAGCAAGTTATATATGTGAGGAGGTGGAACGAAACAAGGGCCCTGTAACATCAACTCCAGCCTACCGCCTTAAATCACAATCTTACTCTGACTCTTCAGCTGAGGCTATCAGTAGTACTGCCAATGTCTCAGGACAGACACAGCCTCCTAAAGGCGGCTCCTCTCTCATCATCCCTGTGCCTGCAGAGGTTCAACGTGTTGTCGTCGAACACGTTGTGAAAAGTGACACTCCGCTATATACATTAGTCAAAGAGCAGCGCCTGTTTTCAGGCAATGTCCCGAAACCGCCCACGGAAGTAGACTACAATGTATGGAGGCTTCGTGCTAAACAAGTGTTAAATGACAGCACTCTTTCCGAGGGGCAGCAGCGTAGATTGTTACTTGACAGCTTACTTACTCCTGCTTTGAATGTAGTTCTTGGCATTGGTCTTCAAGCACCCCCACATGCATACCTGCAGGAACTGGACAATGCCTAGGGTAATGTCACAGGCGGGGAGGAACTGTACATCTAGTTCTTGGAGACGCACCAAAACGATGGAGAGAAAGCTTCAGAGTATCTGTGACGCCTGCAGACACTACTACAGGAGGTAATAGAGAGGCATGGCGTGGTCAAAGAATATGAGACTCAGTTACTTAAACAGTTCCTTAGAGGCTGCTGGGAGGATAGTTTGATAACTGCATTGCACCTTAAGGAGCTGCTCAGCAAGCCGTCTGGAGTGACACCCACCTTCTCAGAGTTACTTCTTAAAGTCAGGACTTATGAGAAAGAAAGTCAGTTAAAGGAAGTGAGAAGAAGGAGACATATGGGAGTCACGTCAACAAAGGTCCATACCAAAACTCTAGTGACCATTGATGAGCCTGAGGCCACAAGCAGTAACGTCTCAAATGTCCTAGACACTTCGACAAGAGGACAACTGGAAGAAAGGATCAGACAGCTAGAAGCTGAGCTCAAGAAAATGACACAGCGTCCCAGGAATGGAAAGTATGGGCAGAGGTCCTCAAGCGGATCTCAGAACACTGATATGGCATCACCAGCTCCGGAGTTGTCCTCAGAATACAAACAACTCAAGAAGTTCTGTTACAAGTGTGGGGAGGACTCCCACATCCTGCCCAAATGCACTAACCAAGCCAATGCTGATTTGGTGCAAAGAAAATAGCTTGAGGCACAATAGTAGGAAGGGACAACAACAGACAACCCCACAGTCAAGCCTATCTTTAAACATGTAGGGGCTCCTGCTGGGGAACAGGCAGGAGCTCAGAGCCAAAGTAGTTCCATCTGTGCTGGCCACTGTATGAATGAGATCCCACAGTTGCAAACAGGAGTCACTCAAATCCCCAATGGTCTGGTTGGAAAACCTTGTGAAGATGAAGCTTGGATGGATGGAGTTCACTGTTTTTGTTTGATGGACTCTGGGTCTCAGGTCAGCATTGTATCTCAGTCCTTTTATTCACAACATTTATCCCATAGACAGCTGTACACAATTGAGTGTGTACTTGACATTGAGGGGGCAGCGGGACAGAAGGTCCCATACTTAGGGTTCACTGAAGTAGAGCTTCAGTTTCCCCAGCATACATGTGGCACTGACAAACACATTTATACCCTAGTACTAGTGAGCCCAGATCAGCCATACAATGAGAGAGTCCCTCTCCTTGTTGGGACTAATGTTCTACGTCCGTTAGTACAGGACTGCATGCAGAAGGGTGGAACGCAGTTTCTTAAGAACCTAACAATCCAGTCTAACTGGGGCCTAGCATACTCTAAGTACTGTAAAAATGCAAAACCTCCGACAGAGAGTGTTCGTGTCCTACGTGTGACACTCTGTAGTAAAGTATCAGTGCGGCTAAAGCAGGGTGAGACAGGGGTGTTGAAGGGCATCTGTCACACCAAGCCCAAAGGTGATCTGTTTCAAGCTCTTGTCAGTGGTACAGAGAAGTTTCCTACTCCTGGGGGCTTGATAATTCATGATCAGATAGTAGATGTGAAACCTGAGTGTCATAATAGATTCAAGCTAACTGTCAAGAATTTGTCTCAGCATGACATCTGATGCGTCCAAAAGCTGTCATAGCAGAGTGCTCTCCCATTGACTGGGCCATACCAGTAGCACCATCAGCTCGTAACGCCACACCAGATGCTGACACCCTCCAGGCGCACTCACTCTTGGTCTCTACTGTTGAAGTGGCCTCGCATACTGATCAGACCCTGGAGCTGGATTTTGGAGGTAGCCCTATATCATCACAGCTGAAAGAGCACATACAGCATAGGGTTGACAAAGAAGTGCCACTTGCATTCTCTAGACACGAGCTTGACGTTGGTGGTATCTCAGGTGTCACTCATCGTATCGAGTGAGAGCCCCATGTGCCTTTCAAAGAACGAACAAGACGTGTCTCGCCAGCAGACTTTAATGACCTGAAGAGGCATTTGCAGGATCTATTAGCAGCGGGCGGTATAGAGGAATCTGCCAGTCCTTATGCACCCCCGATTGTACTCGTTCGAAAGAAAAACGGGGACCTGCGGATGGTTGTAGACTACAGAAGGCTGAACAACCTCACTAAAAAGGACGCCTACCCTTTGCCTCGTATTGAGGAAACATTCACCTTACTGTCGGGCTCAAAATGGTTTACGGTCCTTGATCTTAAAAGTGGATTCTATCAGCTAGAAGTAGAGCCATCTGACCGGCCAAAGACAGCTTCTACAACCCCCTTTGGAACATGGCAATTCTGGAGAATGCCACAGGACCTGACTAATTCACCGGCAACATTTCAACGCACAATGGAAAAAGTAATGGCTGGATTAAACCGTCAGGAAGTTATCACTTTTCTCGATGACCTAATAGTCTTTTCAGACTCCCTAGAAGAACACGAAGAGAGACTGATGAAGGTACTGAAACGCATTGCAGACTTTGGACTAAAACTATCCCCGTCTAAGTGCAAGTTTTTCCAGACAAAGGTGAAATGCCTCGGACATGAGATATCTGCACAAGGGATTCAGCCTGATCCTGATAAAGTAGCCGCTATCAAGGAATGGCCACGCCCTCAGACTGTTAGAGAGCTTAGATCATTTCTAGGGTTTGCTGGATATTATAGGAGGTTTGTCCGTGATTATTCCAGAATCGTCAGGCCTCTCAATGACCTCTTGAAAGGAGAGTTTGCTCCCAGACACAAAAACCAGAGTCACTGGAAAAGAACAAAGTATTCGTCTCTCACAAGCATCTGGACTAGTGAGTGTCAGGAAGCATTCAAACTCATCATCCAGAAGTTGACATCTGCACCGGTCCTTGGCTTCGCAGACTGGCGTCTGCCATATGTGGTACACACTGACGCTAGCACGACAGGGTTAGGCGCAGTCTTGTATCAAGTCCAAGCAGGTCAGCCTAGAGTGGTTGCTTACGCTAGTCGTGGGCTGTCTAAAAGCGAGAAAAACTATCCTGCCCATAAGTTAGAGTTTCTTGCGCTCAAATGGGCTGTAAGTGAGAAATTTCATGATACCCTGTATGGGGCTACCTTTAAGGTGTTGACTGATAATAACCCTTTGACGTATGTCCTCTAGTGCCAAGATGGACGCCACGAGTCACAGGTGGCTTCCAGCTCTGTCTGTGTACAACTTTGACATACACTACAAATCAGGCAAGCTAAATATTGACGCGGATGGGTTGTCACGTCGGCCTCAAGGGCTCCCACAAGAGGATGAAGAGTCAGCGGAGCTGGACCGGAAAATATCCACTCTTATGGACTGTGCTAGCCTGTCCCCTGAGGAATTTCATGTCTTGGATAGAGAGGCTGTGGACACTCTGTGTATGAGTCATCGTGCTAAAGTCTTTGCCATCTCAGAGGAAAGTGCAGAAGAGGAGTATGAGACACCTGCCATTGAAACACTCTTATGTAGTGAAGATGCTGTTCCTGACGAACTAGAAGAACCACTCCATTGGCCTGGTCAGCCTGTACTCCCCGGAATGTCTACAGAGGACTGGCAGAAGGTACAGAGAGAGGATGAAAATCTGGCCCGTGTTAAGGATAGGGTTGGGCATCGTTTGGATTTTAACGATTCCGATTCCGATTCTTCTTTTCGATTCCGGTTCTTAACGATTCTCGATTCCGATTCTTTGATGGGTGGGGTCAAAACAGGCTGCACGCTTATTACACAGAAGAAACATTTATTTTTAATAATCTTTTAAAAACAAGTCATTCAAAATTAATTTCATACAGTTAAACCTGTGAATTCACATAGTTTAGGTGTGTGTGACAGTGAATCTGTGTGTGAAAGAGTGAATAGGGATGCGTCAGCTGTGTGTGTGTGTGTGTGTGTGACCCTTCTCTCTACCCACAACCCCCCTCTCTCTACCCACAACTCCCCTCTCCAATCCTGCCAATCCCTTGAGACAACCTGCATCTCCCAGAATGGGAGAATCTTTTCAAAACCTCCACACCCCCTCCCTCTCCTCTCCCTCCATCCCTCTTCTCTCCTTGCGTCCCTCCACCTTCTCCTCTCCTTTCATCCCTCTCCATCCTCCTCTCCCTTCATCCTTCCTCCCTGTCCTCCTCTCCCTGCATCCCTCCATCCTCTCCTTTCCTCCCTCCATCCCTCCTCCCTCCCCTCTCCTCCTCCCCCTCCATCCTCTCATCCATCCCTCTCCTCTCCCTGCATCCCTCCCTCACCTCTCCCTCCATCCCTCTCTCCTCCTCCCCCTCCATCCCACCATCCTCCCTGCATCCCTCCATCCTCTCCTCTTTCCTCTCCCTCCATCCCTCCTCCTCTCCCTCAGGGTGAGTAGCTAGCTAGCTAGAGCTAGCTATCTTAGCTAGCTAGTTGAGCTAGCTAGCTAGAGTTAGAGCTAGCCTAGCTATCTTAGCTAGCTAGTTTAGCTCTATTCTTATGTTTGCTTACCTAAATGTCGGTGCCTCGACATCTGAGAAGGGGTGCAGCCGTTTTACCACATAAGCTGTCACTTTTCTGTGGCACTCTTCAACTTTCTCCACTGGCATCTTTCCCTTTGCCGCCAAGGTGAATGGCGTGTCATGTCGTGGATTAGCACTAGCAGCAGTAATGCCAGGCTGGCTACTAGCAATCTGCGGACGTTCATCTACGAAAAAATACATTACAGTATTTGCATTTGACACCGTTTTTTACCAGTTCGGTCTAGTATAATTTGTTTGCTGTCTCGCTGTTGACAATAAGACAAACGTTAGTGCTATTTAATTTTCACTTACCCAATTGCGACGACGAGGTGCTGGCTGTTGGCTCGTTAGGGTTGACTGAGGACGAGGCGGGAGAGACGGAGGGAGACCGGCGCAACGCATCAAAGATGGTACATTCGTTGATTTTTTTGCCATGCAAGCGCAGGTGTTTCATCAGATTAGTTGTGCATCCTCCCTTGCACAAAATAAACTTCTCACAGGTGTTGCACTGGGCCGACTCATCATTCCTCTGAGAAAAATAAAGCCACACTTTTGAACGCCGCGGCTTGCTGTGGCTCATGATGGCGGCGCGTGCCAACTAAAGCAAACGGCTCTACATTCAAATCGCAAAGACGGAAACTACTTCTTCTTTGTTGGTTTTTCTGGCGGACTGCAAACCAAACGCGCAAGCCACCAACACGGAAACTGAAATTAGCGCAAGTGAAATTTGTTTAGGAACCGATAAGCAGAATCGAAATTAAAATATATAAACGATTCCTTTGGAATCGGAATTTTAGAACCGGTTCCAATTTGGTCCCGGTTCTCGATGCCCAACCCTATACCACATGGTGCCCTTCCTGCTCCTCTTCCGCAACGGAGACTACTTCCTGTCCAACAAGGCCCTGGGATACGAGTACGCCTACCTGCTCGACCCTGGTCAGTCTCACACACACACACACACACACACACACACACACACACACACACACATCTGCACTTAGAAACACACCAGTCCAGACACTCTAGATCAGGGACGATTCTAGGATCAACCCTTTAGGGGTGCCCAGCCTCTATGCTCAAACTGCACGTGTCTCCCTCTTTGCACTGACAATCACACACAAACATACTCAATGTAGCTGACGCTTTTGTCCGAAGCAACTTACAATAATTGCATTTTACGTAGGAAAAGCCAATGTACTACTACTTGCCAGAACTCACACGTGCATCTTCTTTCTAAAACAATTGACTAAGAACATAATCTAGTGCTGAAGGCAAAGTGCAACAATAGCAATCTCAAATACAATAGGTGTTTAAGAGGGAGGATTGTGGTAGTACTTCTTGAAGAGATGAGTTTTGAGCCTGCGGTGAAAGATGGGCAGTGACTCTGCTGTCCTGACATCAGTGGGCAGTTGGTTCCACCCCTGCAGGGCCAGGACAGAGAAGAGCTGTGACCGTGTCGATCGACCGCAGGGGCCTGGGAGTGATGGGGCAGGGCAACCAGTTACCCCGAGGTAGCACAGCGAATAGTAATCACTCTTTAAACAAACCTACCCCCATATATAATGACTAGGGCTGGGTATCATTTCAAAAATTACGATACCAGTACCAATACCAGTACCCTTAAAGTGATACCGATACCAATTGAATACTTCAATCGATACTTTGAATTTATTTTTTGCATTTTTTCCATTCCATAACCATCATGTGAATGGAAGCATTCAGTTATGTAAAATGCCATCAATCCTATCACATTCAAATAATTTTTTACAAGAATACATTTTGAAAGTGTTTAAAAGAGTATCAAACTGCATTTATTACAATATAACTACTGACAGTGACTACACATTTTTCAGTCATCCGTGACCTTGCAGCTAATGTGAACGGTGTGTCAAGGCTGCTGCTGGGGGTGGTAACATCAGCAGTAGCAGTTATGGTGGTAGTAGGCCTAGGGGGGTCTTAACATTAAGCATAACATCAGTTAATAACGTTAGCCTAAACACATTTTACTGCTACAGAAGTTAAAATACCACTAAGTAACCAATGCACTAAGCAATGCATTACAGTAGGGTTGCTAATGCTAGCTAGCTAGGTAATGGGGGAAATCCATGTTTTTATGCATTTATTTTTACCATACGCCATAGGCGTGTAGTATAACCACACCTTTGAGCGTTTTGGTGGCGTTATCTCAGCGTGCTAAACTGTGTCAACAACTCGCAGTTGCAGCATGGGTTGCAGTCGATTTCACCAGACGGATTGTAGCTGTCTGCCGTAATGGGCCAATCACGCGTCGCATTAAATTGAAGAACGCTTGCGGTGATTGGACCATATTACAACGTCTTTTTTTCCTAGATCTCAATACAAAAAGGATCGAATGAAGTACTGGTTTGACTGAAGATGTTTCGATCCAGTACTATAAGGTATCGAGTACCGATACCCAGCCCTAATAATGACTAAACCCTGTTTACTGTTTAACTTTTTATTTTATATTTTATTTTATATACAATGTATTATATCTATAATTATATTTATACCATGGCCTGGGTTAATACTCTTTCCTGATTGGCCAGCAGACGTGCGTTAAAACCGTGTATACGCACACGTAGTTCGGCTGAAGTTTAATTACCGATCTAAATCAATGCGCCGGCTTTGACAGCAACCCAAATGAGCTCATCCCATAGCCTGCTGTACCATTGCTAGCTAGCCATGAACGAAGTGTAGGATACTGCATATTTGCTGTGCAACGCATCCATCCAATCTATTTGCCAACAAACTCTTTATGATAGCCAGACAACTCACTGTCCCTAAATCAAAAAATGTTTTTTCACTTTGTGTTATAACGTGGTGGTGCATGTTAGTGGTGTAGTAGCCAGATATGATTTTGTAACGTCAGTCTAAGAGTTGCAGTAAAAAAAGCCAGACGTATGGAAAACGGTCTCCGCCTCGTTGATCCAGTAAGGGATAATCAACGAGTAGGTGCGCGTTAAACGGTTTTAAGGCACGACGTGGAGGCGAAGAACCACCCGACGCTCAGTGCCTCCGCAAAGTGCCTTAAAACCGTTTAACGCACACCTATGAGTTGATTATCCCGCTTATACCATGGCCCCACATGCCAAAGATAAATAAATATGTGCCATTTACTCGCATTTTCTACATTAAAATATAAATAAATGTTATTTATGTGTTGACTGAGTGTCATTATAGTCCCTAACTGCTAAATCACGTTGCTATGGAATTACAAATTAAATATAATATTTCTTGGAGGAACAGCGATGACATCCAATAGTTAACATGGGTTTGGAACCGTAAGTGAAATGGAAAGTGTCCGTTACCTTTTCTTTCAGCAATGTCTCTCAACCCTGGATACAACCTAGCAACCAAACAATGAGCCTAGCAACCCAAACTAGCTATCCAGCTGTCAAACCTAGTTTCTTCTCTCTCAATGGCTCTGTTTCGGTCTCTGATGTTTTGTTCTTCACAGTCATCACTCAGTTCTTCTTCATTGCTCATTCCTCTTTTACTCATGCTTTTCTCTTCTCTTCCTTGACTGTTCTCCTGTCCCTTACTCTGCTCTTCGCCTTTGTCTGACTCCCCTCCTGTCTTTGTTTTTTGGGGTTGAAAAAAGCTGCCACTTTTCTCCTTCCTTTTCATTTTTGCATCTGCTGGACCTACAGTATTCAAGAAAAGGGGGGGTTAGTGAGAGGCTGAGCATGCGTAGCTGAAATAGCTAGCATTAGCTAGATATACTACACTGAGCTAACAAGCTAGCTACCGGTCCTCCTCTACAGGCTATTGCAGCAGGTAGGCTACGACAAGAAAACAAAATCCAATAACTGTCTCAATAAATCAGTTAACTGGGGACCAAAGCCCTCGGTGCTGCTTACGTTCGTTGCCTGCCTAGTGCCTATATCAGCGCGAACGTGCGCGTATCGCTCGCTCATACATATTTGACTGTTCTCCCCCCTCCCGAATATTTTTTTTACAATATTCGTACAAATTTACTATTCGGGAAAAAGCTACTATTTGTACTCATCCGAATACCGTATTCTTATTCGGGCACACCCCTACACTCCAGTAGATCCCTGGGCTCACGAGAGATGAATGGTGCCTCCACACCTTGGGAGAACAGATGACACAGTGGTCCTGAGACTGATGTGACCTTTTTCAATCCTGACCTGATTCTGGAAGCTGAAGGTTCTTTGTCTTCTTGTGTCTGATCTTTCTGATTATTAAGGAGAAGCTAAGATTCATCAGCAGTGTCATTTTGGGTTTTTGAGATATGAGTTTTGAGAAAATTACCCAAATTCAGCCACAAACCCCCATACACACAAATGAACTCCCTACAGTACCTCTCTCAGCTTATACATTGTTTATTAAAAAAGGTTTATGAAAAAATATACATCATGATCAAGTTTAAAATGCAGCTGTCCAGACATCCAACCAACAGTCACCAACAAATACATTTCCATCCCAGTGTTTGTTCCATATCAGGGACACATTTCAAGTCTCGTCGTAATATGCGAGCTATATCGTGAGGGAATGGATGAAGGACTTAAACAAACTGATTGTAAGGACTATATATTGGAGAATTGAGAATATTATTCAAAAAGAAAAGGGCAGGATTGCTCGAAAGTTCAGACTGGTGTGAGGAAGGTACTATTTGGTTGGGAACAAAGAAGATCAGTCCGCTTGGCTGATTAACTATCGTATCCACTAAGATGCTATATAGCTCAAACTCGTAAGTCACCTGTCTGATTGTTATAATGTGAACTGAACACAGCATTACAATGTAGGCCTTTTCCTAGTTTTTTCAAAAGCCTCTGGATCTGCCTATTACACTAGAACACAGCTCCAGATTTTGAGTGCCGAAACGTAGCCCCAGCCGTATCCTGAGGCCTCTGGGTTTGAGCTTCATTTTGGCTGCGGTAGAGTCATTGCTAGGCACAAATGTAGGCGAAAACGCAGTAGTGTAATCAAGGCCTAAGAAACCAGGTCCATTCCAAATTCCACGACAGGTCTTTCTCTTTCTCCAACTCCCTTCTCCTTCATCTATCGCTTCTTCAATAGCTGGTGGTGAACCTGAGAGGAGAGAGAAAGGGGGAATGAGAAAGAGAGAGAAAGTAGGGAGGGGGGGGGCGGATATGTGTAAACTCTTCTTGTACTGTTCTGTATGTGTCGTTGTACAGTATGTCTAGTTGCCTTCCAGGGACAATAAAGATGTTCTGAATATAAACAATAAAGATGTTCAGAATATAGACTGATTTTCAGATCATAAAAGTCAATTTGATATCAAATTGATATCAAACACACACATGCACACTATTGCTTACAAAGATGGGGTCCTTTTTGAGGCAGGCTTCAGGGAACTCTGTCCAGCTCTTGGATGAACTGTATGAACACACTGGTGTCTTTTTAAGTGTCCTAAAGAAGTGAAGTTCTTTCCACACTGGTCACAGTGGTATGGCTTCTCTCCTGTATGAACACGCTGGTGTGTCTTTAAGTGTCCTGAAATAGTGAAGTTCTTCCCACACTGGTCACAGTGGTATGGCTTCTCTCCTGTATGAATACGCTGGTGTGTCTTTAACTCTCCTGACGAAGTGAAGTTCTTCCCACTCTGGTCACAGTGGTATGGCTTCTCTCCTGTATGAACACGCTGGTATGTCTTTAACTCTCCTGACGAAGTGAAGTTCTTCCCACACTGGTCACAGTGGTATGGCTTCTCTCCTGTATGAGCACGCTGGTGTGTCTTTAACTCTGCTGACGTAGTGAAGTTCTTCCCACACTGGTCACAGTGGTATGGCTTCTCTCCTGTATGACCACGCTGGTGCATCTTTAAGTGTCCTGCCATAGTGAAGTTCTTTCCACACTGGTCACAGTGGTATGGCTTCTCTCCTGTATGAACACGCCGGTGTCTCTTTAAGTGTCCTAAAGAAGTGAAGTTCTTTCCACACTGGTCACAGTGGTATGGCTTCTCTCCTGTATGAACACGCTGGTGTGTCTTTAACTCTGCTGATGTAGTGAAGTTCTTTCCACACTGGTCACAGTGGTATGGCTTCTCTCCTGTTTGAGCACGCTGGTGCATCTTTAAGTGTCCTGACTGAGTGAAGGTCTTCCCACACTGGTCACAGTGGTATGGCTTCTCTCCTGTATGAACACGCTGGTGTCTCTTCAACTCTGCTGACGTAGTGAAGTTCTTCCCACACTGGTCACAGTGGTATGGCTTCTCTCCTGTATGAACACGCTGGTGTGTCCTTAACTCTGCTGACGTAGTGAAGTTCTTTCCACACTGGTCACAGTGGTATGGCTTCTCTGCTGTATGAACACGCTGGTGTCTCTTTAAATCTACTGACCCAGTGAAGTTCTTTCCACACTGGTCACAGTGGTATGGCTTCTCTCCTGTATGTACACGCTGGTGTCTCTTTAAGTGTCCTGACATAGTGAAGTTCTTCCCACACTGGTCACAGTGGTATGGCTTCTCTCCTGTATGAACACGCTGGTGTTTATTTAAGTTTCCTGACATAGTGAAGTTCTTCCCACACTGGTCACAGTGGTACGATCTTGGCTTGTCAATGTCTCTCTGCCTCTGGCCAGGAGCTGCAGTGAGCGGGGTGTTGGAGGTGGTGAAAGGGAGTGATCAAGAGGAGCAGGATGGGAGAGTCTCTGGTCTGATCTCTCTGTTCCTTAGCAGAGAGATGTAGAGGTTGTCACGGCTGCTCTTGATGTGATTGTGGAGGCAGATCTGGGAGTTTTAGGAGAATTGGCACTTGGACCAGGAGCACACCTGGGGCAAGTCTGACATCACTTCTGGGATTGAGAGTGAAAGAGAGACACACAAACATTAAAATGATTATCACACATTTAGTACAAGTTCAAATACTGTATAGGTTGATTATATGTAGCTAGTGAAGGGGGGGGGGGGACACAACCACATGATGACTTCAGATTGTGGACAGGAGAGAGAAAGATATGCAACAGGTTCCTCTGGCTGAGCTCGGAGGGAAAGCGACAGAGGAGAGAGAAAAAGAAGTGACAAAATCTAAATAGGAGAGAGGAGAGAAAACATGTAATACGTTGAAGCCCACGGTGTTAACTTAGATAGCTAGAATAAGCTAGCCAGCACTCCTTAACTTATGTCAAGCTACCATGTTCCATGGCAACTAAGAGCATTCCATTCTGTTCATAGATAGCGTGGCTGCCTAATATTGCCCCAATTGCCCCACAACAGCAATTTGCACAGGCGCCATTGCAGTGCATCACATACTGTCCCCTGTATCGTTGCATCCATGAGTGTCCTGAATTTCACGCTGTATGCCCACGTCTTGACTGCTGTCTGGCACCATGGGAAAAAGAAAGAGGAGAGAGGGAAGGCCGGAAGAGGAGAGCTACTTGGACAGCGGTTACCATTATGACTAGCAGACCTCTGGTTGTTTCAGCTTTAAGGAAAAGAAGTGGATGAGAGAGAGATAGAGGAGAAGACAGAGGGAAGGAGAGTCTAGGACAGCTACCTCTAGTGGTGCTCTTTTTGTCCCAGAAGTAGTCGAAGGAGCTCTTGTATCTGTACTCCTGTCTGTACCAGACCAGCAGCTCCTCCCCGACAGCCAGCAGCCGACAGCAGCGATACAGGATCCCTCCACGGTACTGAAACGCTACCAGGTTCTGCTCTTCCTCAGTACAGGCACAGTTCACATACCTAGGAGAAAGGGGGGATGGTTTCTTAAAAACAAACTGGTGAGGGAGGGAGAGATGGAAGGAAGGAAGGATGAAGGAAGAGAGGGAGGGAGAAAACCAAGTGGGTGAGATGTAGGGTCTGACTGTATGGAGGGAGGGAGGGAGGGAGGGAGGGAGGGAGGGAGGGAGGGAGGGAGGGAGGGAAACTTTCAAGACTGGAGAGGTGGTTTATTTTGAGTGGGAGCAGCAGAATAGATTCTAGAAATCTGAGTAATTAACATGTGTTCATATTTCTTCACCTGATTGTAATGCCTAATTATTCTACAGTTTTCACATGCAAAGATGGGTCCATCCCTGATCTCTAAAAAGTCCTATTCTGCCTATTTTTGTCCTGTTTCATTGTACAAGAAATCTTTCCTTTAACATAGCCTGTAAGAGTCAAATTCAGGTTAATTGGGTCAATGCGTTGCTCCTCCCATGTTAATAGGAACTGATGATATTTAGGTAGGAACTCTCCTGTTGTTGGCTAGGTGTTGCTGCACGGAGGGCAAACAGCTTTTGACCACACACGCACTCACAAACATGCGTACCGGGTTGTTTGCTGGATTATTGATTATGGAAGGACAATAAATGGACCAAGTGTGGCTTAAAGCACTAGGCTTAGCCTTCACATAGCCTTTTTATTTGCATCTGATTGTATATAGGCCTCTGGATTCATTGAGAGTTGCTTCTCTATGAACTTCCTTCTATTAGTTCTATCACACAGTCCCTTATCATGTCTGGATCCTTCTGTTTCTGTCTCTCTAGTGGCATGCTGTTCAGCATTATGCTCATCTCTGGTTGCGTGTGCATCTCTCTCCATCTGTCTCTGCCTAGACGTATGCTTCTTAAGAGCTTCTTTATCTCTGGTTGCTTGTGCGTCTGTATCTATCTGTGTAGCTCTGCTGGCTGGCTGCTCTGCAGCATGTTTAGTTCTGTCTGCTTGTGCGTCCCTCTCTGGGGTTGTTTTGTCCCTCTGCTACTTTCTCTTTTACTGTCTCTTCTCTTTTCTCACTAAATCCATGTCATAGTTGGACTGACAAGTAATGGACTAATTGAGATAATGTGATGCTGTAACTGATTTCCTTTTCACAAGTTTTGCTAATGTCTTTTACAGTTTGGTTGAAGGGGGTAGTGTGCTATTTTGGACATTTAGCCCCATCTGTGGTCCGTCTACCATGAACCTGAAACAAAGACCATCATTTCATTGGTCGTTTCAGTATTGAGCTAGCTGCAGTTTTTCTGCAAGCTCTCACTGGGTTACAATGGAAGTCAAGGGGTCACCTGTAAATAAGTTGGAAAACTATGATAATTGGGCTTTTCTGAGACGGGAAAGCGCGGGAAGCACAGGGTGTAATCTTACCAGTCTCATTATGCTCTCTTGTGAAATGTATGGCAATCTGAATATTTGTAGGTGTTTGGCATGACTTGCACATAGTCCTCCGTGGGAACAATGAAAAAAAGCCCCAGGGGACATGGCATGTCCAAGCCATGCGAAACAAGTACAAATATTGAGACTGCAATACATTTCTGAGGAGAGCATACTGAGACTGGTAAGATTACACCCTGTGCTTTCCATCTCAGTAAAGCACATTTTTACAAACACAAATCCATATCTATCCATCTATCTGTTCTGCAAGTATGAATGGATAACTATCTGTATGTCTTCTATATTTTAGTTCAATTCAAAGGGCTTTATTGGCATGGGAAACATACATTTACAATACCAAAGCAAACATCCCAAAAGGTCACAGAAATGTTATAGGTAAATTGAATTGAATAAGTAAGTAATATTTACAAATGTATTTAAATGGTTACTTTAAAGTTTGTATGTACAGTGTGTAAATGTATCCTATAGTGACCATTGCGGTCAACTGTAATGGAATTAAATCTGATCTTAAGTAAAAAGATTTGCCAAGGTTCGCTCAAAGAGGTTTAGTCTGGTTTATTGAGAAAACATATGAGCGCAAGGACTTCCAGGATAACGCACGTGAGTGGCATCCAGCAGAAGTGAAGTAGGCTTGCGCCGCCTTATATTCAAGCAATACAAAGGTATGACGCTTCCAGGGATGTGATTGGCTAACCCATTTGTACACGTCATAAGAAATGGCGAACATCATCAATAGTGGTCAAGAATAGACACGTCACATGAGAAAAGGCGGTAAATCTGGCAGGGACAAAGGGACAAAGGATGGTTATTCTGGAGCAGACAACGTCTAGGTGTATCAACCTCCTAGAGAGGTCATCCTGTCATAAATTAGATTAGCACAGCTATGTGAAAGGTTGAGGGAGGTGGTGAGGTGGTGAAATTTCTATGACACGGTGTGCAGGGATACTGATTGAAGAGTTTCAATCGTGGAACACAGGCCAACCAACTATCCGATCAATCGTGACCACAAGTCCGCATGGTAGAAGCCACAGCGCGCCGCAGAATCAAATAAGGGACCATTCCAAATTTACTAGAGCACCGTGTCATACTTTAACTCGGGAATAAAAATGCGTGAACCTCCCCCTAACGGAAATATATCCACCAAATCGACAATAATCATTTTAATAAGGTGGAAGAAAATCACGCCTTCCGTTTTTGAGTCAGCACAGGTTGTGACCCCTAGTTTTGCTTATTGATAACGTCGTACGGTCATGCTTGTTTGTGTGACAATAACGAGGCTTGAGACGAGAGCATAGTCTACTGTGTGTGGGACGTACCATTACAACGTAACTCTAGTGGGGGGTTCTAACACAACAGTCCCATAACAATGCTCCCCATTTAATGTCACCAGCGAATAAAATAAGCGAAAGCGCGCAGATCCGACCAGCAACAGCGAAGTGCAGTGAAAACAGACCGCATGTCGGTATCTGTTCACTCCACGCGCTTCCCTCTCAGCATGGTCATACTAAACAGCTTGCTGAATTCCGAAGAGATGAATAAACTATTCTGTTTTGATCGATTCAAATGTGTAGACATATAACTTAACCCTCCCCTGGACTAAAAACAAAACAAAAACAGTAACCCTCCCCTGGACTCAAATTAAAAAACCCTCCCTTGGACTAAACGCACGACCCTCCCCTGTTTTCCTCCAGTGACCCCCTGGTTGGATTGGCTCCAGGATTAAAATCCAAGGATTTTAAAGAACAAGTAAATGTAGGCAAAAATCACTTCCTGAACCGAAGCCCCAAACTGTTGCGCCCTAATTTTTCAAAATAAAAAATAACTTACAACTTACCGAATTGAAGATTGTCGCAGCCTATTCTAGCCAGTGAAAGGCTAGTGAGTAGGTTGTGATGAAAACGTTTGTTGCTCAAAAAAGAATAAAGAGCTCGTCTCTTGTTTTCTTCAGATGGCTTTAAAATCAGTGTTCGACATTGAAGAGTCCCCAAGGTAAAGAGAGACAGATTACAAACACAATTTATATACACTCTTAACCAATCGGTGAAAGCCGGGAACAATGACGCGTGTCACTGAGATCCTGTCTAGAGCCCGCCTCCTGAGACCGGAAAAATGTCCCTTCAACATTAGGCTACCTGCCGCCCTCTCCTGGATATGTAATGGTAGTGACCAGTTCTGACATTACTATGACATTATTATTCTGAAATGCATTTTAGTGACCCCTTCATTTATTTAAGGCCTTTCTAAATGTCCAGTGCTGACCATGTTCCTCCTTGTTTTCCACAGATATAAAGGTGCAGTCTCTTCTTGTTCTTAAGTCCTGGACCTGGATCAGGGCTACTTCGTTCCATTCATTCTAATATGAGAGGTGTGAACGCAACACTACTGACGACCACTTCAACCAGACAATACGTAGACTAGATGGTTCCCAAGTGTGAAAGTGTCTGCTCTCCAACTTCAGCGCTATTGAAAAGCTGAAGGCCTCCCCATTCTAACTATAAGTGCCAACAGTCTAAATCGCCAGCAATTGAAACTGTCTTCTTAGGTACCTGGATCTGGAGGAGAAAAGAAGGGAGCAGAGTTCAAGGACTATGCAAACACCTTCCCAGTCCAGTCCGCCTCCCCCTGCTGTTGGCTGTAGCCCTTGTTCTGGACTCGGACTCGGAACTGAATGGTTCATTGATCTTAAAATGACCTCATATTGGTATAATCACTGGTATGTAGGCTATGATTGGTTTATCAAATAAAGGGAATTATTTGTTTTGGAACTTTTTTTTCTTGGGTGGACTCAATCCTATTTGGGTCCCTAAATTGGGCCTCAATCATCAAAACTTTTATTATAGCTTTAGGAGAGCATAATCAATCTTGCTAGAGATAAAAGCAATGAATTAAAATGGATTTAATAAGGATTTGTGCCTATTATTATTTCTCTCAGACTCAATACCTGCAGCCCATAGATTACATGTTCTATAGGGTGTGTTAGGGTACTTGTTTTCCAAAGTATGGTAAAATGAGCACTTGGGGCGGGTAAAAGGATCCATGATCCGTTTTCATTTGTGTTTATGGTCTTCTAACGTTAGACTAGTCAAGATCCTGCAGTAGCTTATTCATATCTGCCTGGTTAGATTTCTATCTGATGTTGGCTAGCTAATGTTAGCTGGTGGTGTTATTAGCAAGCTGGCTGGATTTGGACCTGATCCAGGGCTCTTGTTCTTGTGCATTCCATTCATTTCAGTATGAGAGGTGTGAACGGCCTATTGGTGGTATTTGGCGCAGCTGCACAGAGTCATGAGTTCATTTTCATTGATGAAGCTGGATTCAATCTATCTAAAACCAGGCGTCAGGCCGAGATGTTACAGGACAAAGAGCTGTTGTGAATGTCCCTGGGCAGCGTGGGGGAAATATCACCTTGTGTTCCTGGATGAAGAATCAGTGTTTTTTGGTGTGTGGGAGCAGGTCTGTGAGCTTCAAGAATGTTAAGTTGGGGGAGGGGGGGATCCTTTTCCACTAACCCAGAGAGATAAGGAGGAGGTCTTAAGATGAGGTCATTTTGACTGAAGTATGAGACTCATTGTTTTCTGACCACACATTTGTACTCTGATATCCCTGCTCTGGAGATCAGACATACCTTGTGAGCTCACAATAAAATAATTTAAACATGCCTTAGTTTACGGAATATAATTACTAGATTGATTATCACCCTGCAAAAACCTAGATATGGCCTTTGAGGGCTGAAAACTTTTTCAAGAGGTTCATAAGTCTGCAAGGAGTTCTCCATCACCATGCCACCCTAGGTCCATCCAGTACTGCACACACGATCACGTTCTGAGGGGGCGGTAGCAGCTCAGGAGGTAGACTAGCCGTCTGGGAGCCTCCAGTTCGATTCCAGCTATCTGCTCTGCTTCGTTGAAGTGTTCTTGAGCAAGACGCTAATTTAGCCCAATGAGGAGTGATGAAAATGGTTGAAATGTCTGTTAACCTAATCCTGTTCAGCTGCTTCTAATTATGTGCTGTCTTTCTGTGTAGCTGTCAGGGTTCCTAGAAGGGAATGTTGAAGCAGAGGACATGTCTCCCAATCAATAGATTTACATGTTACGTGGGTCAAGGGTGACATTCTCTAGGTTGTACAAAAACACCAACTGTTGTGGCTTCATGGGCGCAGAGGCGCCTCAGCCCCATCTGTGTTACAAGGCCGCGGAACGGTCCGGAGAGACAGCTCTATCTGAGGAGACAGGGAGAAGTGGAACACCCCCCAGTCCTTAATACGTCCACTCAGTCTCACCTTCTTTGATTTAGGTTGGACAGCCATACAGACAGGCCAGCTGAACACTAGACTATATGCCAACGTCTTTTGTACGCTAAACCTTCTGTAATAAACAGCTTTTGATTGTCGCTCAAATCCCGTGTTGGAGATTCATTTGGAATACATCAGAAAAAGGACACTGGACTGTGTGGTATTTGAGAGACATTGGGTGCCGTCTTTTATTGAAACAAAACGCAGAGCTAGACAAGGACATCATAAAAGACAACGAAAGTCAACAGGAGGCTAATACCAGCCGGTGTGTGAATGGGTGAATGAGAGAAGCCATTGTAAAGCTCTTTGAATAAAAGCGCTATATATGTGCAGTCCATTCACCATGAGATATCTGGTGCAGTTGTCCAGGATGGAGCAGAGCAGCCCAGGTTTGTTGTCATGTGGGATAATGTTAGTTTCCACCGGGCTGCTCTGGCCTGGGACTGGTTCACCAACCACCATACATAACTTCACAGGTGTATACACCGTTACATCCTTACTGGAACAGTCCAGGGTTGGATACTGAGGGGGGGGCAGTCCAGGATTGGATACTGAGGGGGGGTCAGTCCAGGATTGGATACTGAGGGGGGGGCAGTCCAGGATTGGATACTGAGGCAGGCACACAAATGAACACACTCTCTACAGTACCTCTCTCAGGTTACACAATGTTTATTAAAAAGGTTAATGAAGAAAAAAACATTCTGAAAAGTTTAAAATGCAGCTGTCCAGCCATCCAACCAACGCCAACAGTCACCAACAAATACATTTCCATCCGAGTTTGTGTTCCATGTCAGGTGCGCATCCACTGCTTTTAAAATAATCTCAAATCGCCAAAAAATAGCCTACTTATTCCAATCTCTAATTGTAATCTCAATCTGCGCTTCTGTGATAACAATATTATAGCCTATCATTACTACTGTTCATTTTATATATTCACTGTTCATTTTGTATATTTTATATACAATGTATTATATCTATAATTATATTTATACCATGGCCTGGGTTAATACTCTTTCCTGATTGGCCAGCAGACGTGCGTTAAAACCGTGTATACGCACACGTAGTTCGGCTGAAGTTTAATTACCGATCTAAATCAATGCGCCGGCTTTGACAGCAACCCAAATGAGCTCATCCCACAGCCTGCTGTACCATTGCTAGCTAGCCATGAACGAAGTGTTAGATACTGCATATTTGCTGTGCAACGCATCCATTGTCCAGTTGTCAAATCTATTTGCCAACAAACTCTTTATGATAGCCAGACACCTCACTGTCCCTAAATCAAAAACTGTTTTTTCACTTTGTGTTATAACGTGGTGGTGCACGTTAGTGGTGTAGTAGCCAGATATGATTTTGTAACGTCAGTCTAAGATTTGCACTAAAAAAAGCCAGACGTATGGAAAACTGTCTCCGCCTCGTTGATCCAGTAAGGGATAATCAACGAGTAGGTGCGTTAAACGGTTTTAAGGCACGACGTGGAGGCGAAGAACCACCCGACGCTCAGTGCCTCCGCAAAGTGCCTTAAAACCATTTAACGCACACCTATGAGTTGATTATCCCGCTTATACCATGGCCCCACATGCCAAAGATAAATAAATATATGCCATTTACTCGCATTTTCTACATTAAAATATAAAGAAATGTTATCTATGTGTTGCTCACTGCTGAGTGTCATTATAGTCCCTAACTGCTAAATCACGTTGCTATGGAATTACAAATTGAATACTGTATAATATTTCTTGGAGGAACAGCGATGACATCCAATAGTTAACATGGGTTTGGAACTGTAAGGGAAATGGAAAGTGTCCGTTACCTTTTCTTTCAGCAATGTCTCTCAACCCTGGATACGACCTAGCAACCAATGAGCCTAGCAACCCAAACTAGCTATTTCATAGCCTACTGTACCCATATATCTATGACTGTAGTACCTGATATTGCTAGATAGCAATGAGAGAAGTGTAGGCTACTGCATATTTGCTGTGAAACATATAAATCGTCCAGCTGTCAAACCTAGTTGCAAACAAACTATGTATGATAGCCAGATTGTCCTCAACTCCAAAAGTATTGTTTTCATGTCGTGGTATATTGTCAGTCGTATTCAATACATCCATGGTCGTATCGTTCATTGTGAGTTGATTTGCGAGGACGGGATGTGTCGTATCATTATGTGAAGCAGGGTTATTAGAATCCAGCAATTGCCTCTTCACACTGTGATATATTTGGATGCCGTATATACTGTAAATGAACAAACGAGGCGGAGACCGTTTTCCATACCTCTTTTACTGCAACTCATAGACTGAATCAAATCATATCTGGCTACTACACCACTAACGTGCACTAACGTGTACCACTCACTGTGGAAAGATCTTCTTGCCCCTCCCCATAAGGTTTGTGGAAAGGCGTTCAGATGTGGCTGCATCGGTCCATCAGTTTAATATTTCGATACTTCTGAAATGAGAGAAAAGAAGCAATTGGGGCAATTCATTTACTACTGTATCAGTACTTACTAAACAATTCAACTGTCTTACTCAAATCCCATTCACCCACTCACAGCCTAGTGTGAAGCACCTTGCATTAACTTCAACACCAGCCTAAACCATGCACAATTCTGAACATGTAGGCTACAGTAAGAACCCAACTCCACAGGCTACACTAGCCAATATCCGAGAACATGAAAGCCATGTTGTTATATAGGAATCTGTTAACAGTGAACTAATATACTGTACCATGAGGTCCAGCTGGACTTGTAGTATGGATCTGAGTGCCACTGCTCCTGTCGGTCTGTCCATCATTGTCCCTCTCTTCATCACTGTTCTGCTCTCCCCCTCTTTCTGAGTCACTTTCTTCTCTCTCAATGGCTCTGTCTCGGTCTCTGGTGTTTTGTTCTTCACAGTCATCACTCAGTTCTTCTTCATTGCTCATTCCTCCCTTACTCATGCTTTTCTCTTCTGTTGGCTTCTCCTATCACTGCTATGCCGATGACACCCAACTGGTTCTGTCATTTCCCCCTTCTGATACACAAGTG